>NC_080386.1:61655783-61938956 GCF_014773155.1 Arachis stenosperma
TGAATATAAAATAGCAATTCACTTCCGTAAAACATCCCAAAGCCAATGGACAAGCCGAAGCTGCCAACAAAGTCATACTGACTAGGGAACGCGCGCGCGGCAAGTGCGCGTCCGCGTAAGGTGAGTTAGGCTGGGGGCTCAAAGTGGCCCAGATCCAGCGCAACTCTCTGGAGATCGGCTCAGAAGTTGTAGTAGCAGATCGACGTGGACGCGGCGTGTGCGCATCCGCGTGCATTTCCTTGTAGCTGTCTGGACGTGCACGCACGTAGTGCGCGTCAGCGTGGGTTGTGTTGGGCTCAGGGCGTAGTGTTTGCCCAAGAGAGGCCCAACTCTCTGGAATTTGGGTGATGATGCAGCTACTCAGGGACACGTGTGCATACATCGTCCGCGCGCGTCTAACCCCTCTTTTTTTTTTATATTGCCCTTGAAGTAGAAAAATTGTGCTCAGGTGCTCCCTATACTGCTCACAACTCTTTATTCAATCAACCATCATCCAATTCACTAAAATGCAATTTGATATTATTCATCTACTACTAAACACAACATACATGTGACTATGCTAACAATTAAGTTGTACAAACAAATTTATATGAAACCTCTACCTACAATGGCAACTCAAATCACTTATTAAGCAAAATTAAAAGAGTATGGAAAGAGTTTACCATGGTGGGGTGTCTCCCACCTAGCACTTTCATTTTAAGTCCTTAAGTTGGACATTTTGGAGAGCTCATTGTCATGGTGGCTTGTGCTTGTACTCGTCTTGGAACTCCCACCAATGCTTGGTTCTCCATTGTGCCCCAAGATTTCTCATGGATTGAGTCAAGTGTTGATGGAGTTCTTCACAAGCTTGGGGCTCCCAAAGTTGATCCTCTTCTTGTGATCCGGGATCCCACACTTTATCTTCACACCCGTCTTGAAGTTGATCATCATTATTGGTCCATCCGGGTGGTGAACAAGATGAATTCTCTATGAAGTGCCCAACAAACCTCCTAGACCCATCTATTTGAGCACTATTCCCACCTTTGTATTCAACTCTTGAAGTATCAACCAAAATGAGCCTTGATTTGCAATGCCAACCACGAAACATCTTTCGCTTACGCTTCATCCCACAAAGCATCCTAAGTTGACCATCCGTTTCAAGCAAGCCATACTCAAGTGGGACAATAAAGCTAATAGAAATGAATTTTACCCACTCAAATGAAGGGGTAGATGACAACCTAGGCAAAGATGCTTCCAAAGATCTTGACAAAGCATAACCAATCCCCGTTCTTCTATTTCTAGGGACTTCCACCTCTTCACAAGATCTCTTAATCTCAATCCTTTGTTCAACAATTTGATCTAAACCTTTTCCTTTACTCAAATCATAATAGGGAGGGAGAAAAAAATTTACCTCCTCAATGCTATCAAATCCAACCGGAGAAGGTTCTTCAAGTTCAAAGGATTCTCCACCACTAGGACTTGATGCTTGCTCTTCATCACCAAGGGAACTCAATTCTTTCTCTATCCCATCCAAGTCTTCATATGGAATATGCCTTGGAAGGTGTGCACTTTCCTTCCTAGCATCAATCTCAATCATCTTGGAGGGGTTTTCTTCAACTCTATGTTCCCATGGAGGCTCCGCATCTCCTAAGTCTTCTACCACTTCTTCCGTGTCTTCAACAATTAAAGCTTCCTCCAATTGTTCCAATACAAAGCAACTTCCCTCAATTCCCACCGGAGTTTCCAATCTCTCCTTCATGCTATGTTCTTCATTTGATTCTCCATATGTAGCCATGGGAGTTCCTTGAGTGTTCAAGCATTGGGAGGCTAATTGATTTGTTACCGCATCCAAGGCGGCCATGAAATTTTGCACATCCCTTTTCATCTCTTCTTGCCCTTGAACAAGAACACCAAGGGTTTCATCCATTAGAGATTGGGGTGGGTGGAAGGGTTCCTCATTTTGGGGAAAGGGTTCATAATAGGAAGGTGGTTCTTCTTGGTAGAGTTGTGGTGGTTCAATATCTTCCACTATTTCCACTTGTTGCACAACACACTCCATGGTTGTTTGAAATTGATCCAATGCTTCCTTGAGACGATCTCTTGACTCTTGTTCCTCTTGGATATCATGAGTAGGACCATAGGGCTCTTGGATTGAAGGACATGAGTATTCTTCCATGGGAGGTTGTGGTGGAAAGTAGTATTTATCTTGTGGTTAGAAATTTTCATATATTGGAGGTGGTTCATCTTGGTAATAATATAGAGGGGTTGGCTCTTGAAAATATTGATGTTGGAGTGGTGGTGGCTCTATTTGTGGTTCATATGGCTCATATGGTTGTTGGTAGGATGGATATGGATTAGGGTCATATGAAGGTGGTTGGTAAGAAGGGGCTTGTGAGTATGGTTGAGAGTTATGTTGAGGATATGGTTCATAGGCATATGGTGGTGGTTCTTGAAAGTCACAAGGTGATTCACCATAGCCATTGGATTGATATGCATCATAGAATGGCTCTTCTTCATATTGCATTGGTGAAAGTTGTTGCCAAGAGGATTGATCATATGCATATGGCTCCTCCCACCTTTGGTTATCCCATCCTTGATACACATCTTCATTGAAGTTCCCATAACCTACAACATAGTTGTAATCACACTCATAGCCAAAGTGAGAATTCATGATAGTAAGAGAGGGCAAAAACAAAAAAAATAGGAACAATTAAAGAGAACAAACTAAAAACTAACAAAGAAGGAAAAAGCAAACATATTCACAATATTCACATATATACAATAACCAATAACATAACACCATTGCAACTCCCCGGCAACGGCGCCATTTTGATGATTGGATTTTTGACGGTTTAGAATTCCACTAATGAAGTCTCGTTGTAAAGTGTAGTTCCTAAACTAAACAATAATCCTTTCATAAAAAAAAGTTGTTTGTCACTAGTACAAACCCCTAAAATTTATAAACCGAAGTATTCAAACCTCGGGTCGTTCTCCCTATAAATTGTAATGAAGTGTCTTGTTATTGGTTGTGAGTTATATTTGGGGTTTTTAAGATTTTGGACAAGAAATATAAATGGCAAAGAAAATAAACTAACAACTAGCAAAGCTCTTGGCAAGATATGAGAACTAGAAGTCCTATCCTAGTTATCCTCCTCAATTGTGATGAGAATTGTTCATTGCTACCACTTAGTTAACCTCTAACCATGGAGGAAAGTCAAGTGGATGAATCAATTTGATTCCTCAAGTCCTAATCAACTCCTAAAGGAAAGACTAGCTTTAGAGGCATTCAAATCAATTAGCAACTTCTAATTATCAATCAGCAAAGGAATTAGATAACTCAAGAGTCACTAATTACTCTACCTAGGCCAAGAGGAACAAAACCTACACTAAAATCCAACCAAGCATTTCATCAAACACTTGGAAGGTGTAAAAGGAAAGCATAGTAAATCAACAACAAGAATAGAATCTAACAATAATTATTGCAAAGAATTAACAACAACAATCAAGGAAATCACAATTATCATGAATTACCTCAAACTGCATTATTGAAAGAAAACAAAAAAACAACAATCTATCCAAAACAAAGTGAAGAACTACAAGAATTAAAGCATATAACTAGAAAGAGGAAGAGGAGAAGATTAAGACTTGATAAAGGAGAAGTGAATTAAAGTATGAATTAAACCTAGATCTAAGAAGAGAGATTAACCTAAACCTAATCCTAATTCTAGAGAGAAGTGATAGCTTCTCTCTCTAAAACTACTCTAAACTAAAACTAATTATGCTATATGACAGATTCATGATTGATCCCCCTCAATCCTTGATCCTTTTATTCCTTGCTATCAGCAATTGGCGCCAAAATGGGTTCAGAAAACCCTCCAAATCGCCAGGCACGTGTTGCTTTAATGAAGTCATGTGCGGACTGCGACGCGTGCGCGTCCCTGGCCGACTCTGCAATGTACGCGCGAGCGCCTTGTGCGCGTGCGCGTGCATGGCTAATTCCACTTCTTTGACTTTTTATGCTTCTCTCCACTTGTATGCTTCCTTCCTTGCTCCCTTTGATCCATGCCTAGCCTATTTCAATCCTGGAATTACTAGCAAACACATCAAGGCATCTTATGGAATCAAAGAGGAATTAGAATTCATCAAAATAAGGCTTAAAAAGTATGTTTTTACACTTAAGCACAAATACGGGAGAGATTACAAAACCATGCTAATTCATAGGTTAAATACGAGAAAAGGTCATCAAAATACTCTAAATCCAATACAAGATAAACCGTCAAATTGGGGTTTATCACCCGTCCACCTGCACATCTTAGCATGCACCGAGGACGGTACAATCTTTAAGTGTGGGGAGGTCGATACCGATCTCCATGGGTTAGTTATTCTCTTCTCAATACCAATATTCTATTTTCTTTGTTTGTTCATTGTTGCATTGCATAATAGATTGCATGTGTAGTTGATTGTTTGCATTTAAGTACTACTTGGTTGAAAAATAATAAGTTTCTTTCAAAGACCCTAATTTTGAAAATTTTCACTAATTTAAATTAAAAAAAATTAAAATTTTCTATGTGTTAAATTTGTTTGAAGTTGTATTTGGAATATGGTTTTTGAGCCAAAGAACACACAACCTGTGAGGTTTGAGCTTATTTATATGGTTACATTATTTAACCATAAATTTTTATTCTTGTGTATTTTCTTCTCTATGATTGTAATCTTTATTTTGTTCCAATCTATATGTCCAATATTTAGTGTATTTACATGATTGCATATGATTGAGGCCATTACTTGTTTTTGCTCGCTTATCCCAAATAAGCCTACCCTTTTATGTCACCCTTGTTAGCCACTTTGAGCTTTTTAATCCACTTCTATTTTATAACCACATCACTAGCCTTGAGCAGAAAAACAAATTAAATATCCCAATTGAATCTTTGGTTAGCTTAAGATAGAGGTTGTGCATCAACTAAGTGTGGGGAAACTGTGGGAACATGGGTTAATAAGAGAATGTATCATGTTTCTAATTCTGAATATTGGGAAATTTGGGTATCTACTCATGTAAAACAGAAAATTAAAAAATTCCATATGCATTGATATGTTATTTTAGTTTTTATGTCTCTATAAAAAAAAAAAGAGAAAAAAAGAAAAAAATATAATATAAATAAATAAATAAGGGGACAAAATTACCCCAATGTTAAGTTAATAAAAGATCAATGCATATGTGACACAAATCAAAAGAAAAGTTGACACATGAGTATGTGATATAAAAGTGGGAATTATGTAGAATGTATGTATATTAGGTGATAGCTCAGGTTACTCAAAGATTCAATTTATAGCTCACTTAGCCATACATATATCCTCATCCTTGCCTTGGCCCCATTACAACCTTGAAAAGACCTCATGATGTGTGCATGGGTATACTAAATATTTGTTGATTGGTTAGATGAAGGACAAAGTTTAGAAAGCATGATTAGGGAAGAATAGAGTGATTGACCCTAGACACTTGAGAGATTAGAGTGATATACACTACTAGTGAGGGTTCAGTGCTTGATTCTATGTTCCTTGCTTTCATGAGCTATCTTCTTACAAGTTTACTTGTCTTTTATTGTGTAATTTGAATTAGTGAAATTCGATTCATATTTGTCTTGAAAAACTTGTTTACTTTTAACCAAGTAAGTAGAAATATTTTGCATGTAGTTGCATCCACATAGATAGGTTGCATTGCATACTCTCTATCATTCCTCTTCACTCCTTTATAGCTTCTCTTGAGCTTAGCATGAGGACATGCTAATGTTTAAGAGTGGAAAAGAAATCAAGTGATTTTTGAAAAAGATTTTGAAATTAGAAATCAAAAAGATATAATTGAAAACTATTTTGAAAAAGATGTGATTAAAAAGATATTATTGAAAAGTTATGGTTTTAAAAAGATATGATTGAAAAGATATGATTTGAAAAAACAATTTAAAAAGATTTGATTTTAAAAATTAATGACTTGGCTAACAAGAAAAGATATGATTCAGACATTAAACCTTTCTCAACAGAAAAGGCAACATACTTGAAATGTTAAATCAAATCATTAATTGATAGCAAGTATTTTTGAAAATGGAAAGAAATTGATTTTGAAAAATATTTGATTGAAAAGATTTGATTTGAAAAAGATTTAATTTTGAAAAATTTTGAAAACTTGAAAAAAATTTGAATTAAAAACAAAATCTTCCCTCTTGTGCCATCCTGGCGTTAAACGCCCAGAATGGTGCATATTCTGGCGTTTAACGCCCAAAACACTACCCTTTTGGGCGTTAAACGCCCAGCCAGGCACCCTGGCTGGCGTTTAAACGCCAGTTTGCCCTTCTTCACTGGGCATTTTGAACGCCCAGCTTTTTCTGTGTAATTCCTCTGTTGTATGTTCTGAATCTTCAATTCTCTGTATTATTGACTTGAAAAGACACAAATTAAAAATATTTTTGGATTTTTAATAATGAGGAATAATCAAAATGCAACTAAAATCAAATAACAATGCATGCAAGACACCAAACTTAGCAGTTTGTATACTACTGACACTAACAAAATGAGAATGCATATAACAAAACACTCAAGTCAAGAGAATTCAAAGATCAGAGCAAGGAAATCATCAAGAACATCTTGAAGATCACTTAAGACACATGAATGAATGCAAGAAGAATAGAAACATGCAATTGACACCAAACTTAACATGAGACACTAGACTCAAACAAGAAACATACAATATTTTTGGTTTTTATGATTTTGTAAATTTTTTTTTTTTGGATTTTTCGAAAATTAAGTGGAAAAGAAAATAAAGGTATCAAAATTCTTAATGAGAATTCCAGGAATCATGCAATGTTAGTCTAAAGCATTAGTCTAAAGGAATTAGACATGGCTAGCCAAGCTTCAGCAGGACATTGCATTCAAGAGCTAAATTGATGAGAATCAATCAGCTTTGGTGATGATAAGGACATCACCTTGAAACACTGGAATTCATTCTTAAGAACTCTGAAAAAAAGATACCTAATCTAAGCAACAAGATGAACCGTCAGTTGTCCAAACTCAACAATCCCCGGATACGGCGCCAAAAACTTGGTGCACGAAATTGTGATCATCAATGGCGCCATCAACATGGTACGCTCAATTGCAATCTCAACTCTTTATCACAACTTCGCACAACTAACCAGCAAGTGCACTGGGTCGTCCAAGTGATAAACCTTACGCGAGTAAGGGTCGATCCCACGGAGATTGTTGGTATGAAGCAAGCTATGGTCACCTTGTAAATCTTAGTCAGGCATATTCAAATGGTTATGGATGATTTATGAATAAAACATAAAACAAGGATAGAGATACTTATGTAATTCATTGGTGAGAATTTCAGATAAGCGTATGGAGATGCTTTGTCCCTTCCGTCTCTCTGCTTTTCTACTGTCTTCATCCAATCCTTCTTACTCCTTTCCATGGCAAGCTGTATGTTGGGCATCACCGTTGTCAGTGGCTACAATCCCGTCCTCTCAGTGAAAATGTTCAACGCACCCTGTCACGGCACGGCTAATCATCTGTCGGTTCTCAATCAGGTTGGAGTAGAATCCATTGATTCTTTTGCGTCTGTCACTACCGCCCAGCCTTCAGGAGTTTGAAGCTCGTCACAGTCATTCAATCATTGAATCCTACTCAGAATACCACAGACAAGGTTTAGACCTTCCGGATTCTCTTGAATGCCGCCATCAATTATAGCTTATACCACGAAGATTCCGATTAAGGAATCCAAGAGATAAACATTCAAGCCTTGTTTGCTTGTAGAACGGGAGTGGTTGTCAGGCACGCGTTCATAAGTGAGAATGATGATGAGCGTCACATAATCATCACATTCATCAAGTTCTTGAGTGCGAATGAATATCTTGGAATAAGAACAAGCTGAATTGAATAGAAGAACAATAGTAATTGCATTAATACTCGAGGTACAGCAGAGCTCCACACCTTAATCTATGGTGTGTAGAAACTCCACCGTTGAAAATACATAAGAACAAGGTCTAGGCATGGCCGAATGGCCAGCCCCCAAAACGTGATCAACAGATTCAAAGATCTAAAGATGATCAAGGATCCAAGGATTCAAAGATCTCCAGATGAAAATACAATAGTAAAAGGTCCTATTTGTAGAGAACTAGTAGCCTAGGGTTTACAAAGATGAGTAAATGACATAAAAATCCACTTCCGGGCCCACTTGGTGTGTGCTTGGGCTGAGCATTGAAGCATTTTCGTGTAGAGACTTCTCTTGGAGTTAAACGCCAGCTTTTGTGCCAGTTTGGGCGTTTAACTCCCATTCTTGTGCCAGTTCCGGCGTTTAACGCCGGGCAGTTTTGAGCTGATTTGGAACGCCAGTTTGGGCCATCAAATCTCGGGAAAAGTATGGACTATTATAAATTGCTGGAAAGCCCAGAATGTCTACTTTCCAACTCCGTTAAGAGCGCACCAATTGGGCTTCTGTAGCTCCAGAAAATCCACTTCGAGTGCAGGGAGGTCAGAATTCAACAGCATCTACAGTCCTTTTCAGCCTCTGAATCAGATTTTTGCTCAGGTCCCTCAATTTCAGCCAGAAAATACCTAAAATCACAGAAAAACACACAAACTCATAGTAAAGTCTATAAAAGTGAATTTTAGCTAAAAACTAATAAAAATATAATAAAAACTAACTAAAACATACTAAAAACATACTAAAAACAATGCCAAAAAGAATATAAATTATCCGCTCATCACAACACCAAACTTACATTGTTGCTTGTCCCCAAGCAACTGAAAATCAAATAAGATAAAGAGAAGAGAATATGCAATGAATTCCAAAAATATCTATGAAGATCAGTATTAATTAGATGAGCGGGGCTTTTAGCTTTTTGCCTCTGAACAGTTTTGGCATCTCACTCTATCCTTTGAAATTCAGAATGATTGGCTTCTATAGGAACCCAGAATCCAGATAGTGTTATTGATTCTCCTAGTTAAGTATGATGATTCTTGAACACAGCTACTTTATGAGTCTTGGCCGTGGCCCAAAGCACTCTGTCTTCCAGTATTACCACCGGATACATATATGCCACAGACACATAATTGGGTGAACCTTTTCAGATTGTGACTCAGCTTTGCTAGAGTCCCCAATTAGAGGTGTCCAGGGTTCTTAAGCACACTCTTTTTGCCTTGGATCACAACTTTATTTCTTTCTTTTTCTTTCTTTTTCTCTTCCTCCTTTTTTTTTCGTTTTTTTTCTCTTTTTTTCGCTTTTTTTTTTGTATTCACTACTTTTTCTTGCTTCAAGAATCATTTTTATGATTTTTCAGATCCTCAGTAACATGTCCCCTTTTTCATCATTCTTTCAAGAGCCAACCATTCATGAACAACAAATTCAAAAGACATATGCACTGTTTAAGCATACATTCAGAAAACAAAAGTATTGCCACCACATCAAAATAATTAATCTGTTATAAAATTCAAAATTCATGCAATTCTTCTCTTTTTCAATTATGAACATTTTTCATTTAAGAAAGGTGATGGATTCATAGGACATTCATAACTTTAAGGCATAGACACTAAGACACTAATGATCATAAGACACAAACATAGATAAACATACGCATAAATTTTCGAAAAACAGGAAAACGAAGAACAAGAAAATTAAAGAACGGGTCCACCTTAGTGATGGCGGCTTGTTCTTCCTCTTGAAGGTCTTATGGAGTGCTTGAGCTCCTCAATGTCTCTTCCTTGCCTTTGTTGTTCCTCTCTCATGATTCTTTGATCTTCTCTAATTTCATGGAGGAGGATAGAATGTTCTTGGTGCTCCACCCTTAGTTGTCCCATGTTGGAACTCAATTCTCCTAGGGAGGTGTTGATTTGCTCCCAATAGTTTTGTGGAGGAAAGTGCATCCCTTGAGGTATCTCAGGGATTTCATGATGAGTGGGATCTCTTGTTTGCTCCATCCTTTTCTTAGTGATGGGCTTGTCCTCATCAATGGGGATGTCTCCCTCTATGTCAACTCCAACTGAATAACAGAGGTGACAAATGAGATGAGGAAAGGCTAACCTTGCCAAGGTAGAGGACTTGTCCGCCACCTTATAAAGTTCTTGGGCTATAACCTCATGAACTTCTACTTCTTCTCCAATCATGATGCTATGAATCATGATGGCCCGGTCTAGAGTAACTTCAGACCGGTTGCTAGTGGGAATGATTGAGCGTTGGATAAACTCCAACCATCCCCTAGCTACGGGCTTGAGGTCATGCCTTCTCAATTGAACCGGCTTCCCTCTTGAATCTCTCTTCCATTGGGCGCCCTCTTCACAAATGACTGTGAGGACTTGGTCCAACCTTTAATCAAAGTTGACCCTTCTAGTGTAAGAGTGTTCATCTCCTTGCATCATGGGCAAGTTGAATGCCAACCTTATATTTTCCAAACTAAAATCTAAGTATTTCCCCCGAACCATTGTAAGCCAATTCATTGGGTCCGGGTTCACACTTTGATCATGGTTCTTGGTGATCTATGCATTGGCATAGAACTCTTGAACCATTAAGATTCCGACTTGTTGAATAGGGTTGGTAAGAACTTCCCAACCTCTTCTTCGAATCTCATGTCGGATCTCCGGATATTCACTCTTTTTGAGTTTGAAAGGGACCTCGGGGATCACCTTCTTCAAGGCCACAACTTCATAGAAGTGGTCTTGATGCACCCTTGAGATGAATCTCTCCATCTCCCATGACTCGGAGGTGAAAGCTTTTGCCTTCCCTTTCCTCTTTCTAGAGGTTTCTCCGGCCTTAGATGCCATAAATGGTTATGAAAAAACAAAAAGCAATGCTTTTACCACACCAAACTTAGAAGGTTTGCTCGTCCTCGAGCAAAAGAAGAAAGAAGAGAGTAGAAGAAGAAGAAGTAGAGGAGATGAAGATGGCTTTGTGGTTCGGCCAAAGGGGGAGAAGTAGTGTTTAGGGTGTGTGAAAATGAAGGAGTGAAGATGGGTTTATATAGGGGTGGAGAGAGGGGTAGGGTTCGGCTATGGGAGGGTGGGTTTGGGAGGGAAAGTGGTTTGAATTTGAATGGTGAGATAGGTGAGGTTTTATGAAGGATGGATGTGAGTGGTGAAGAGAAAGATGGGATTTGATAGGTGAGGGGTTTTTAGGGAAGAGTGGTTGAGGTGATTAGTGAATGGATGAAGAAAAAAGAGAGTGGTGGGGTAGGTGGGGATCCTGTGGGGTCCACAGATCCTGAGGTGTCAAGGAAAAGTCATCCATGCACCAAGTGGCAAGCAAAAATGCTCTCTGTGCCAATTCTGGCGTTAAACGCCGGGCTGGTGCCCATTTCTGGCGTTTAACGCCAACTTCTTGCCCTTTCCTGGCGTTTAACGCCAGTCTGGTGCCCCTTTCTGGCGTTAAACGCCCAGAATGGTGCCAGACTGGGCGTTAAACGCCCATTTGCTGCCCTTACTGGCGTTTAAACGCCAGCAAGGTCTTTCTCCAGGGTGTGCTATTTTTCTTTTTGTTTTTCATTCTGTTTTTGCTTTTTCAATTGATTTTGTGACTTCCCATGATCATCAACCTACAGAAAACATAAAATAACAAAGGAAAATAGATTAAATATAACATTGGGTTGCCTCCCAACAAGCGCTTCTTTAATGTCAGTAGCTTGACAGTGGGCTCTCATGGAGCCTCAAAGATACTCAGAGCAATGTTGGAACCTCCCAACACCAAACTTAGAGTTTGAATGTGGGGGTTCAACACCAAACTTAGAATTTGGTTGTGGCCTTCCAACACCAAACTTAGAGTTTGACTGTGGGGGCTCTGTTTGACTCTGTTTTGAGAGAAGCTCTTCATGCTTCCTCTCCATGGTGACAGATGGGTATCCTTGAGCCTTAAACATAAAGGATTCTTCATTCATTTAAATGATCAATTCTCCTCTGTCCACATCAATCACAACCTTTGCTGTGGCTAGGAAGGGTCTGCCAAGGATGACAGATTCATCCATGCACTTTCCAGTCTCTAGGACTATGAAATCAGCAGGGATGTAATGGTCTTCAATCTTTACCAAAACATCCTCTACAAGTCCATAAGCTTGTTTTCTGAATTGTCTGCCATCTCTAGTGAGATTCTTGCTGCTTGCACCTCAAAGATCCCTAGCTTCTCCATTACAGAGAGAGGCATGAGGTTTACACTTGACCCTAGGTCACACAGAGCCTTCTTAAAGGTCATGGTGCCTATGGTACAAGGTATTGAAAACTTTCCAGGATCTTGTCTCTTTTGAGGTAATTTCTGCCTAGACAAGTGGTGGACGAAATTGTGATCACATACTCTTTGTATTTGTATGAAATTTAATAATTGGCTCTATTTGAAGTCACAACTCCGTTCAACTAACCAGCAAGTGCACTGGGTCGTCCAAGTAATACCTTACGTGAGTAAGGGTCGATCCCACGGAGATTGTTGGTATGAAGCAAGCTATGGTCATCTTGTAAATCCCAGTTAAGTGGACTCATAAAGTCAAATGTGATTAGATTGGATAAATAAAGATAAATAAAATAAAAAGGGATAGAAATACTTATGTAAATCAATAGTGGGAATTTCAGATAGGCATATGGAGATGCTGTACTCCTCTTGAATCTCTACTTTCTCATTGCTTTCATCCAATCCTTCTTACTCCTTTCCATGGCAAGCTGTATGTAGGGCATCACCGTTGTCAATGGCTACATCCCATCCTCTCAGTGAAAACGTTCCTATGCTCTGTCACAGCACGGCTAATCATCTGTCGGTTCTCAATCAGGTTGGAATAGAATCCCTTGATTCTTTTGCGTTTGTCATCACGCCCAGCCTTCAGGAGTTTGAAGCTCGTCACAGTCATTCAATCCCGGAATCCTACTCAGAATACCACAGACAAGGTTTAGACTTTCCGGATTCTCATGAATGCCGCCATCAATTCTAGCTTATACCACGAAGATTCTGTTGGGGAATCTAAGAGATATGCGCCCGGCCTAAGGTAGAACGGAAGTGGTTGTCAGTCACGCGTGTTCATAGGTGAGAATGATGATGAGTGTCACAGGTCATCACATTCATCAAAGTGTTGTGCAACGTATATCTTGGAATAAGAATAAGAGAGAATTGAATGAAAAGTAATAGTAATTGTATTGAAACTTGAGGTACAGCAGAGCTCCACACCCTTAATCTATGGTGTGCAGAAACTCCACCGTTGAAAATACATAAGTAAAAGGTTCAGGCATGGCCGAATGGCCAGCCCCCTAAATGTGATCACAGGATTCAAAATACAATCCAGGATGCGATTATGATAGTAAAAAGTTCTATTTATAATAAACTAGCTCCTAGGGTTTACATGAGTAAGTAATTGATGCATAAATCCACTTCCGGGGCCCACTTGGTGTATGTTTGGGCTGAGCTTGATCTATCCACGAGCTGAGGCTTTTATTGAAGTTGAACTCCAAGTTATCACGTGTTTTGGGCGTTCAACTCCGGATCATGACGTTTTTCTGGCGTTTAACTCCAGACAGCAGCATGTACTTGGCGTTCAACGCCAAGTTACGTCGTCAAATTCCGAATAAAGTATGGACTATTATATATTGCTGGAAAGCACTGGATGTCTACTTTCCAACGCCGTTGAGAGCGCGCCATTTGGAGTTCTGTAGCTCCAGAAAATCCATTTTGAGTGCAGGGAGGTCAGATTCCAACAGCATCAGCAGTCCTTTTTGTCAGCCTTTTTCAGAGTTTTGCTCAAGTCCCTCAATTTCAGCCAGAAATTACCTGAAATCACAGAAAAACACACAAACTCATAGTAAAGTCCAGAAATATAAATTTAACATAAAAACTAATGAAAACATCCCTAAAAGTAGCTTGAACTTACTAAAAACTACCTAAAAATAATGCCAAAAAGCGTATAAATTATTGTTGTTGAAACCTTGTTGAGGTCTCTGTTGATCCTTCCATGAGAGATTTGGATGATTTCTCCATGAAGAATTATAGGTGTTTCCATAGGGTTCTCCCATGTAATTCACCTCTTCCATTGAAGGGTTCTCAGGATCATAAGCTTCTTCTTCAGATGAAGCGTCCTTAGTACTGCCTGGTGCAGCTTGCATTCCAGACAGACTTTGAGAAATCAAATTGACTTGCTGAGTCAATATTTTGTTCTGAGCCAATATGGCATTCAGAGTATCAATCTCAAGAACTCCTTTCTTCTGATTTGTCCCATTGTTCACAGGATTCCTTTCAGAAGTGTACATGAATTGGTTATTTGCAACCATTTCAATTAGTTCTTGAGCTTCTGTAGGCGTCTTCTTCAGATGAAGAGATCCTCCAGCAGAGCTATCCATGACATCTTGATAGTTCAGAGAGACCATCATAGAGAATACCTATGATGCTCCATCAGAAAGCATGTCAGAGGACACTTTCTGATCAATTGTTTATATCTTTTCCAAGCTTCATAGAGGGATTCACCTTCCTTCTGTCTGAAGGTTTGCACTTCCACTCTAAGCTTACTCAATTTTTGAGGTGGAAAGAACTTTGCCAAGAAGGCATTGACTAGCTTTCCCAAGGTTCAGGCTTTCTTTAGGTTGTGAGTCCAACCATATCTTAGCTCGGTCTCTTACAGCAAAAGGGAATAGCATAAGTCTGTAGACTTTAGGGTCAACCTCATTAGTCTTGACAGTGTCCACAGATTTGCAAGAATTCAGCTAAAAATGATGAGATCTTCCAATGAAATTTCCATGGAACTTGCAATCTGTTGCATTAGAGAAACTAATTGGGCTTAAGCTCAAAGTTGTTTGCTCCATGGCAGGGATAGAGATGCTTCTCCCATAGAAGTCGGGAGTAGGTGCAGTAAAGTCACCCAACACCTTCCTTGCATTGTTGGCATTGTTGTTGTTTTCGGCTGCCATGGTTCTTCTTCTTTGAAGATTTCTGTTAGGCCCTACAGAGAGTTGTGCCTTAGCTTCTCTTAGTTTTTCGCTTCAAGGTCCTTTCAGGTTCGGGGTCAGCCTCAAACAAGAATGCTTTTGTTTTTGCTCCTGCTCACATGAAAGATAAGAGAACAAGAAATATGAATCCTCTATGTACAGTATAGAGATTCCTTGAGGTTTAAAGGAAAAGAAAATTAGAAGGAAGAAGTAGAAGAATTCGAACTTATCAAAAGAGATGGAGTTCGAATTGTTCATTGAGGAATAGTGTTAGTCCATAAATAGAAGATGTGAGAAGAGGGGAAGAATTTTCGAAATTAAGTAAAATTTTAAAAACATTTTGAAAAACTTTAATTGATTTTCGAAAACTAAAACAAGAAATATATGATTCAGACATTAAACCTTTCTCAACAGAAAAGGCAACATACTTGAAATGTTGAATCAAATCATTAATTGATAGCAAGTATTTTTGAAAATGGAAAGAAATTGATTTTGAAAAAGATTTGATTGAAAAGATTTGATTTGAAAAAGATTTGATTTGAAAAATTTTGAAAACTTGAAAAAAATTTGAAAAAACAAAATCTTCCCTCTTGTGCCATCCTGGCGTTTAACGCCCAAAACACTACCCTTTTGAGCGTTAACGCCCGCCCAGGCACCCTGGCTGGCGTTTAACGCCCAAAACACTACCCTTTTGAGCGTTAAACGCCCAGCCAGGCACCCTGGCTGGCGTTTAAACGCCAGTTTGCCCTTCTTCACTGGGCATTTTGAACGCCCAGCTTTTTCTGTGTAATTCCTCTGCTGTATGTTCTGAATCTTCAATTCTCTGTATTATTGACTTGAAAAGACACAAATTAAAAATATTTTTGGATTTTTAATAATGAGGAATAATTAAAATGCAACTAAAATCAAATAACAATGCATGCAAGACACCAAACTTAGCAGTTTGTATACTACTGACACTAACAAAATGAGAATGCATATAACAAAACACTCAAGTCAAGAGAATTCAAAGATCAGAGCAAGGAAATCATCAAGAACATCTTGAAGATCACTTAAGACACATGAATGAATGCAAGAAGAACAGAAACATGCAATTGACACCAAACTTAACATGAGACACTAGACTCAAACAAGAAACATACAATATTTTTGGTTTTTATGATTTTGTAAATTTTTTTTTTTTTTGGATTTTTTGAAAATTAAGTGGAAAAGAAAATAAAGGTATCAAAATTCTTAATGAGAATTCCAGGAATCATGCAATGTTAGTCTAAAGCTTTAGTCTAAAGGAATTAGACATGGCTAGCCAAGCTTCAGCAGGACATTGCATTCAAGAGCTAAATTGATGAGAATCAATCAGCTTTGGTGATGATAAGGACATCACCTTGAAACACTGGAATTCATTCTTAAGAACTCTGAAAAAAAGATACCTAATCTAAGCAACAAGATGAACCGTCAGTTGTCCAAACTCAACAATCCCCGGATACGGCGCCAAAAACTTGGTGCACGAAATTGTGATCATCAATGGCGCCATCAACATGGTACGCTCAATTGCAATCTCAACTCTTTATCACAACTTCGCACAACTAACCAGCAAGTGCACTGGGTCGTCCAAGTAATAAACCTTACGCGAGTAAGGGTCGATCCCACGGAGATTGTTGGTATGAAGCAAGCTATGGTCACCTTGTAAATTTTAGTCAGGCATATTCAAATGGTTATGGATGATTTATGAATAAAACATAAAACAAGGATAGAGATACTTATGTAATTCATTGGTGAGAATTTCAGATAAGCGTATGGAGATGCTTTGTCCCTTCCGTCTCTCTGCTTTTCTACTGTCTTCATCCAATTCTTCTTACTCCTTTCCATGGCAAGCTGTATGTTGGGCATCACCGTTGTCAGTGGCTACAATCCCGTCCTCTCAGTGAAAATGTTCAACGCACCCTGTCACGGCACGGCTAATCATCTGTCAGTTCTCAATCAGGTTGGAGTAGAATCCATTGATTCTTTTGCGTCTGTCACTAACATCCAGCCTTCAGGAGTTTGAAGCTCGTCACAATAATTCAATTATTGAATCCTACTCAGAATACCACAGACAAGGTTTAGACCTTCTGGGTTCTCTTGAATGCCGCCATCAATTCTAGCTTATACCACGAAGATTCCGATTAAGGAATCCAAGAGATAAACATTCAAGCCTTGTTGGTTTGTAGAACGGGAGTGGTTGTCAGGCACACGTTCATAAGTGAGAATGATGATGAGCGTCACATAATCATCACATTCATCAAGTTCTTGAGTGCAAATGAATATCTTGGAATAAGAACAAGCTGAATTGAATAGAAGAACAATAGTAATTGCATTAATACTCGAGGTACAGCAGAGCTCCACACCTTAATCTATGGTGTGTAGAAACTCCACCGTTGAAAATACATAAGAACAAGGTCTAGGCATGGCCGAATGGCCAGCCCCCAAAACGTGATCAATAGATTCAAAGATCTAAAGATGATCAAGGATCCAAGGATTCAAAGATCTCCAGATGAAAATACAATAGTAAAAGGTCCTATTTGTAGAGAACTAGTAGCCTAGGGTTTACAAAGATGAGTAAATGACATAAAAATCCACTTCCGGGCCCACTTGGTGTGTGCTTGGGCTGAGCATTGAAGCATTTTCGTGTAGAGACTTCTCTTGGAGTTAAACGCCAGCTTTTGTGCCAGTTTGGGCGTTTAACTCCCATTCTTGTGCCAGTTCCGGCGTTTAACGCCGGGCAGTTTTGAGCTGATTTGGAACGCCGGTTTGGGCCATCAAATCTCGGGAAAGTATGGACTATTACACATTGCTGGAAAGCCCAGGATGTCTACTTTCCAACGCCGTTGAGAGCACGCCAATTGGGCTTCTGTAGCTCCAGAAAATCCACTTCGAGTGCAGGGAGGTCAGAATCCAACAGTATCTAGAGTCCTTTTCAGCCTCTGAATCAGATTTTTGCTCAGGTCCCTTAATTTCAGCCAGAAAATACCTGAAATCACAGAAAAATACACAAACTCATAGTAAAGTCTAGAAAAGTGAATTTTAGCTAAAAACTAATAAAAATATAATAAAAACTAACTAAAACATACTAAAAACATACTAAAAACAATGCCAAAAAGCGTATAAATTATCCGCTCATCAAGCTCCAGGTTCAATATTCCTTTATTTTGACCTCTCTTCTACTTTGAGATACTTTAATGCTTTTATTTATGTTTGATTTATGTTGCCCAATTGGCTTATGAATATTTTCCATGTTAGATTTGACTGCTTTGAATGAATGTTATTTGAGGTATTCCAGATATTTATGATTCTTATTTAGCTTTTATATTGTTGCCTTTAATTGATTAACTGGAAGCTCTTGAGTTATCAACTATTCAGGATTGATTGTTATGTCGGCTGATTAATTGAAATTCCACTAACTCTAGTCTTTCCTTAGGAGTTGGCTAGGACTTGGGAAATCTAACCAATTGGTTCACTTGACTTTCCCTTGCTTACGCAAAGGTTAACTAAGTGTGATTAACTTCCATTCTCATAGGATTAACTAGGATAGGACTTTCGAATTTTCATATCTTGCCAAGAGTTTATTTTATAGTTAATTATTTATTTTATTTGTCATTTAATTTATTTGTTCCTCACTTTCAAAACCCCAATTTACAAAACTCATAACCAATAATAAGAACATACCTCCCTGCAATTCCTTGAGAAGACGACCCGAGGTTTAAATACTTCGGTTATCAATTTATTTAGGGGTTTGTTACTTGTGACAACCAAAACGTTTGTAAAAAAGGACTTTTGTTGGTTTAGAAGCTATACTTGCAACGGAAATTTATTCTGAATTCTAGACCACACAAAGTTCTTCTCTTCAAAAAGTTTTACGGACCGGGAGATATAGAGAAAGCAAAAACAAGAAACAAAATATGTCAAGTAATACCCAAAGATTTCTTAGTATCCAGATGAGGAGATTCCCCCCAAGTATCCTCCAAAACATTCACCAAAGCCTGTTCGACCTCGTTCAACATCTCCCAAGTATACTGGAAAACTACTACATTCTGCTGCCAATACAAAAGAAAGGATGGTTCATCATTTGCTTCCAGAAAAAAGGGACGAGCTCCCTCAACACTCGAACCTTGAAGAAATAATTCTTGAAGTCCCTAAAGGACTCGTCATACATGGTAAAAACCTTATGTCCTTGCGCAGATCTAAAAAAAACCCACGAGGCTTTCTTTTTTGAAGAAGTCCCGGGCTTAGTTAACATAAACAAATAAAGGAAAAGAGTTTGAGAAGGGGTAACATCCAATTCTCGACAAAGAAGCTGAAAAATCTTAATAAAGCCCTAGGAGTTTGGATGAAGCTGGGACAAAGCTACATTACACAACCACAATAAGTCATTCTCAAACGAAGTAAAGGAAAAAGTGATATCCAACTGGCTGTAAAAATAGTCGTAAGCATAAAAGAAAGGGCGCTCCCCCTGGGTCAGGAAAGGGAAGCAAACCCTCTCCTCGGAGTTAGGAGCCACCAATTCATAATTCTTCTCTTGATCTCTACTCCTACAGAGACAGTGATGTTTCCTAAGATCCACACAGAATTCAGCATTGACCACAGAAACACACATCAAAACAAGGGAGTCCAACCAATCGAACATCCCCTCAGGAACCTTAGAAGACGTCTCTACAATATTTTTGTGAGAAGACATAGTCAACTAGTCCTACAAGAAGAAAAGAAGATTGGATTACTCAAAAACATCTCGGAACACTAATCAAACAACTCGGGCATAAATGGAGACAACTCGAAACCAAAGCATATAGGTGTCAAGAAGCCAGGTAAAGCAACAAAACGGAAACCCCAGGACCCAGTCCAAAAAGTTCTAAGGGCATCCTTTGGAGGCAGAATAAGGACTCGGGGAAACTTACAAGCCTACATCTTTACACATCCCAACAGGAAGATAAAGTCTCTATTTCAACAAAAATGACACTCTGAAAGGCCACAAACCGAATAAAGTCATCAAAATAAGCCACCTCTCAAATTACGATTCCAGTCTATCAGCAAAGGGAACTACCAAACAGTAAGAACATGCCAAGCGAAAAAATTGTCAAAGACACAATCTTTCTTCAAAATTAAACAATCCATTTATACAGGAACAGGCAACAACATGCAAAACCCTAGAAGCTTCAACCATCAAGGAAACGCCAGAAAAGAAGAAACCAAAAATCACAGCGACAAAAAGTATAGAAATACGAAAAGGTTCAAGCTTTCCAAACATACACTCAAGTAAAATCCCAACTTTACCAAGAAATAGAACAATGCAAACAAAGAAGAAAGTATGAACCAACCTGAAAAAGGAGAAGACCGCAGAAGGAAGTTGAAGACGAAGAAATCAGGAATTGCTGTCAAAAGCAAAGAAAGCACCGACGATCACCAAACAATGTCGCAAGGAGAAATGCGAAAATGCAAATGACAGGCGAAAACAGAAAAGTGAGAAAGAATAGGGGGAAGTTACAGAGAAGAAAAAAAACCGTTTCTGTGTGTAAAGTTTAAAAATAAAAGAAGCAAAACGGGGCATTAAAAACCAATTAATGAGGGCAGTAAAACCCTCGCGCATTCCCAAGGCTAGGACGCTAATACAAAACCGCGCGCTTTCAGAGGAAGCAAAACATTCCGCATTCAAAAAGGAACCCTACAAAGATAAAATTGACAAAATGCTCGAGTTCAGCTTCACCCGAGAAGGTTCGAAGTCCTAAAACTAAGATTCGAAAAGACCGAGCTCGAGCAGGGGCACTGTTCATACCCTGGATCGAGCTGTCCGATCCGGGATGTTCTACAGACAAAGCGACCAACCTCTTCAGGTCAGGACGACCCGACCTCTTCTCAAAGAGCTCGGCCAAGTCACCAGGAAAGCCCAAAGAAGGGCCCTAACGGAGGACCGCATACCAAAGCCCAAGGCAGTCCAAACCTGCAGGGAGAAGGGCGGTTCCCTTGAATATAAGATGACCTCACTCAAAAGATAAAGATAAGATAAGATAACTAACTTATCTTATCTAAGAAGGTCACTCTACTCTATTATAAATACGCTGGAGCACCCAGGTATAACTCATACTCTAATTCTACTAAAAACCTGCTTAATACCCTTGCTAACTTAAGCATCAGAGTCCCTTGCAGGCACCACACCCTCCGGTAACGAAGGATCAGCACCATCACCCAGTTCAACAAGTTAGACACAACAGCTCCGACCAGTACAGAAGATCTCGTCCGAGATCAACCTACAGTTTCAGGTAACCCTTGGAACAGGAATGTATAAAGTCAGAGGTAAAGAATCTCAGATACTGAAAGCAAAAATCATGCTTGATGGGGATAAGGCAGTAAAAGATAGCCTCAAGGTGAAAGGACCAAACCAATGACTGGTGGAGGTGGGGCTGAGGTATGAATGCATTGGAATCTTTTGTACGTACTGTGCTCATATTGGGCATAGTGCGAGGGTATGTAATGTTCTATTAGAGAATGCAGCCTCAAACAACCTGAACCAAGATTTAGTGGGAGAATGGTTGAAAGCTGACTAAGTTGGAATGAGAGTGGATATATGGGAGGAAGATAATCAAGGCAATGATAAACAACATATGCATTTAGTCCCAAAACCAACAAAGAAACTAGTCCCTTCATGGCTACTTTATGGCTTTGCAAAACTTGAAGTTAATACGCAGGAGCAGCAACGCATTAGTCTTAATACAAGCAGCAGCAGCACTAATCTAATGGGAGAAAATAGGGGCCACCGAAAGACCATAGTGGAGAATGTACTCGTGGATCCACCAGTTCTCGAAGACATTACCTCTGCTACTAACATGGAACTGAGGAGCCCAGGCTTTCATGTTCAAATGGCAGAACCAAAGAAGGCATTGAAACTAAAACAAAAGGCCCGTCAGGGCAGCAGCAAAGTATTACCAATAATTGGCGGCAAACGGGATCTGGAAGGGAAAGAAAATGACGGGAGTCACAAGTGAATATGCATAGAGAACATACTCATGGAGAATGCAAAGGTAGGAGATGCCAGCCTCAAAATGGCATCCAAGAAGCCATGAAAATCCTAATGTGGAACTGTCGGGGTTTGGGGAGACCCCTGATAGTCCACAATCTTAAAGGGATCATTCGATCTCACTCCCCCGAGATTGTGTTTTTATGCGAGACAAAAAAATCCTTCTCGAAGTGTGGAGCAAAAGTTGAGAGGATGTGGATTCAAAGACTGGAGCCTAGTCAATCCGGAAGGAATAGCAAGAGGATTGGTAATAGCATGGAAGGAAGGTTTGGAGGTAACAGTTATCAATTCTACCCATTTTTTCATTGCTATCACAGTTAAAGATGAGGTCACAAATCATGATTGGTGTTTGCTTGGGGTTCATTTAAGTACTAACGACCAAATTCGATCACAACAGTTTGTGGAATTATCACTAATATTGCAGCAGGTTCATGGGGAAGCTGCAATCATCAGAGACTTTGATACCATCACAAACCAACATGAAAAAGAGGGCGGAAATGAGAAATCTCCAGCTTCCATGGCATGCTTTAATAACTTTCATAATGACTGTGAACTGGTGGAGATTGGTATGATTGGTAGGCCGTTTGACGTGCGGAAAACGATCCGACACAAAACTCACCGGCAAGTGTACCGGGTCGCATCAAGTAATAATAACTCACATGAGTGAGGTCGATCCCACAGGGATTGAAGGATTGAGCAATTTTAGTTTAGTGGTTGGTTTAGTCAAGCGAATCAAGTATTGGTTGAGTGATTTGTGTTTAACAGAAGCTAAATTGCTTGGAATGTAAAGGGGGGAGGGAAAATTTGCAGTTAATTAAAGAGCAGGAAAGTAAACTTGCAGAATCTTAGAGAACAAGATAGCAAATGACTGAAACTTAAAGTGCAAGAAATGTAAATTGCAGTAACTTAAATTGCAAGGAATTTAAATTGCTTGAATGTAAAAGGGATTTGAGGACAGGGATTTCAGAATTTAAACAAGAGAAATTGAATTGCAACAATCAATAGAACAGAAATTGAATTAGAAGCAATTGGAATTCAAACAGAAGGAAATTAAATGCAGCAAAGGTTCACAGAAGAACCAAAAGTAAATTGGGATCTCAGGTCTCCAGAGACTAGGTAGCAAAGCCTATATCTCAATTGCCTTCCCAGATCCAAGCTAACAAAGCGATTGACAAGAAATAGAAGAAGCAGTAAAGGAAATTGAAGTTGAATTCAATTGTGCAGAAAGGAATTAAAGAGATTTTGAATGGAGATTGAGACAGAATTTCCTCAATTCTTCACACCCAAAACTCAAAACAACAAAAGTAAAAAATGCCCAAGCAAGAATGAGGAAGAAGAGAGATCAATTCTCCTCCCCAATTCTCTGAAATCTCAGTGAAGTCTCTCAGAGAAAAGTTGCCAAATTCAAAGTTCTAAAGAAAGTGCAAAATTCAAAAGTCAAGTAAAAGGTAAAATGTAAAAGTTCTAATTACATCAAACTAGCTCCTATTTATACACTTTCTATTCTTGGATCTTGGGGTTTGGATGGGCTTTTCATTTGGTGAAGAAATGAATTAAATTGGATTTTTTTTATCCAATTTTCAGCCCAAGAACAATTGCTTTCAGGAGGCTACCCTGCCCTTGTGGAGGGCAGGGCAGAAAATTGATGCGTGCGGCCTTGGTGCGAGCGTGGTGTGCGAGCTTGGTGCGCAGGATGCTGCCCTGCCCTCGCGGAGGGCAGGGCAGAAAATTCTGGTGCACCAGTTTGGTGCCTGTGCGTGCTGCTGGTGCTGCCGAGTGATGCCTTGGTGCGCCAGAATGGTGCGCTGGCCGTGCCACAACAAAATGCTGCCCTGCCCTCGCGGAGGGCAGGGCAATGTTTCCAACTTGAAGCCCCGTGTTCGAAACTTGGCAGATGCACACGCTACTATTTTTCCTTGGCTTTCTTGGCACCATAATGAGGCCTAGTTCCTTGCTTCCTCATTGTGCTGTGTTCGATTCTTGTGGCAAGCTTAGGTGAACTTTTTCCTTTGATTTATTCCTCTAGTGAGCCCGATACTGCCCTTGTGGAGGGCAGGGCAAGGTTTTTCTCTTCTTTGATCCAAGGCACAATTTTGTGCTCTGCCCTTGTCGTGGGCAGGGCAGAGTTGCCTTTCAAGCTTTGTTTCCTTATGTTGCCCTCCTAGAGGGCAGTGTGCCCTTGTGGAGGGCAATGCTTGCCTCCTCCATTATGCGCCACGCCTTTTTCTCTTTGGGCCACGCTTTCTTAAGCCACGCTTTCTTAAGCCACGCTTTCTCTTTTCTTATTTTCTTCACCTACAATCAACCAAAACAACTACTCAAAGTATCACTAAATTCATAAGGCTTACAAATCAATTAAAGTTTAATTAAAATTAGCTTAAACCTCATGAGTTAGCATCAATTTAATGGTAGTTGCTTGATCTAAAGAAGTTATGCATTTTCACTCCAAACCACTTACTTAGGATGCAAGAAAGTGCATAAAGACTAACAAAACAAGTGAAATTAGCTTGAAAATGGGTATATGATGACCAGTCATCACCGTTCACTTCGTCTGTTTTCACTTGGTCAAACAGACGAACAGGAGGAGACCTTATCCAGGAGAGACTTGATAGAGTGCTCGCTGGAAATGGGTGGTTGCATAAGTACCAAAACGCAGCTGTTCTGAGACTTCCTGAATCTGGTTCGGATCATGCACCACTACTCCTAGACACAAACTCGAGTCATGAGCAATCTAAACGCCGATTCAAATTTCAGGAGTGATGGTGTGCAGTTCCTGATGTTAGGAATATTATTCAGGATACATGGAGAGATGAAGTGGGGGGTTCACCTATGTATAGCTTGGCCCAAAAACTTAAGAAATGTAAACACAGACTTGTAGCATGGCATAATAGGAGCAGGTCAAATTCTAAAGTGAGAATTAATGAGCTTCTCCAGCATATTGAAGGTATGCGAGCCAGAGGGACACATGGTGGTGAGGAGACGATCGAGTTGGAGCATAGTTTCGAGATAGCTTAGCACGATGAGGAGATGTATTGGAAGGAAAAGTCTAGAGTTAAATGGCTCCATGCAGGGGATCAGAACACGAAATTTTTTCACCAGAAATTTAAGACTAGAGCTTGCCGGAACCGAATATGGAGACTATTTGATGAGAATGGAGATGTTGCGACCACAAACGTTGACATTTCAAATGTGGCTGAACAGTATTTCAAGAATATATTCACCTCCACTTGCCATGCAGATCCGGCACTTTGTTTTATTGAGTTGGAGCCTAAGGTCACTGTTGCCATGAACCGACGGCTCTGTAGACCAGTTTCTAGGGAGGAAGTTAAAAGAGAAACATTCAGCATCAACCCTCAGAGTGCCCCATGTGAAGATGGCATGACGGCTAAATTCTTTCAGCATTACTAGGATATTGTTAGTGAAGATGTCTTTCGAGCTGTGCGGAGTTTCTTCGCATGAGGGAGGATTCTTAAGGGATTTAACCATACTCAGATATGCCTTATTCTAAAGGTTCCAGATGCTAGCAGTATGGCTCAGATTCGGCCTATCAGTCTTTCCACGGTTATCTATAAAATTATGTCAAAGATACTGGTTCACAGACTCCAACCTATTATGAACAGCTTGATTAGTCAGTCTCAGAGTGCATTTATTAAAGGGAGGATTATTTCGGATAATATCCTTATTGCTCATGAGTACATGCATTATCTTAAGAACAAGAGGCAAGGGCTGGAGTATGAAATGGCAATTAAGCTAGACATGAGTAAGGTATATGACAGGGTTGAGTGGGATTATTTGTGGTTCATTATGGAAAAACTGGGCTTTGAAGAGAGATAGATAGGATGGATCCGGGAGTTAGTCACTACTGTTTCTTATTCTGTCAATGTAGAAGGTCAACCTTTTGGTTTTTTCAAACCAAATAGAGGTATCCGACAAGGAGACCCTCTATCGCCATACCTATTTCTTTTTTGCACTGAAGGATTATCCTTTATGCTACACAAGGCGGAGCAAAACAGACTGATTCAAGGAGTTCAGTTTAACAGGAGGTGTCCTCGATTCAACCACTTGTTATTCGCAGGCGATTCAATCCTCTTTAGCAAAGCTACAGCACCAACCTGTGAAAGAATTCTAGACTTATTGGAGCATTATTGAAACTACAGCGGCTAGCAGGTAAACCTGAGCAAGTCAGCAATCTTTTTCAGTCACAACACTCCAATGGAGACTCGGTGCCAATTGGCTCATGCTCTCCACATTGACCACATTGGGACACAAGATAAATATCTTGGGCTCCCAGCTACGATTAATAAATCCAAGCGGGCTACCTTCAACTGGATTAAAGAAAAGGTCCGAAAAAAAGCTCAGCATTGGAAGCGCAACCTCCTCTCAGCGGGTGGAAGACATGTATTAATTAAGGCTATAGGAAAGGTTATACCAATTTAGTCTCTGTCATGTTTTCGATTGCCTGATTCTCTGATTATGGAAATTCACCATATCCTAGCTCAGTTTTGGAGGGGTTAAAAGGGGGAAGAACGGAAGATGCAATGAGTTAGTTGGGATACTATGACTCGACATAAGAGTGAGGGAGGTTTGGGACTAAAATATCTTAGGGCCCAAAATCTTGCTCTCCTAGGAAAACAATGCTGGCAATTAATTACTCATCCTAACTCACTCCTCGCCAGAATCCTCAAAAGTAAGTACTTCAAATACTCTGATGTAATGAAAGCAGAGGTTGGAGTATTACCTTCCTGGGGATGGAGAAGTGTCCTCGAAGGCAGGAAAGTGGTGGAGAAAGGGCTTCAATAGAGAATTGGCACTGGAGAGGACATCCAAATTGTTGGCGAGCCATGGCTTCCTCTGCCAAACCCCTGCACATTACCTCTAGTAGTGTACCTACAAACACAACACTACCAGTATTCAGAGTGAAGGATTTAATAAATTAAGAACAGAGAAGCTAGAACCAACAACTCATCCAAGAGCTTTTTCCTATGGACATCAGTAATCGAATATTAACAATCCAACTGGGGGAAAATGAAGACAAGCTACTTTGGACTTTGAGTAATACGCACCAATAATTTGTTGCGTCAGGGTACAAAGTTGCTTACAGTTTCTTCCACAGTCCAATCGAAAGATGCCCAGACTATTTCAAACAAAGCCCCTTGTGGAAGGGACTATGGAAGCTCCAGATCCCTCATAAGATAAAGATCTTCTTCTGGAAGTCGTTGCATGAACGCCTCCCAATCTTACAAAATATCCACCGGAGATTTTTAGGAACACCGGGGGAGTGTCCCATCTGCCACAGGAAAGAGGAATCAACCTCCCACTGCCTAATCTACTGCTTTGAGGCTCAGGAAGTGTGGAAGAGAATGCCCCATTAGCTGCTTCTTACCGCTTTAAAGAACGATGACCTTTCGGGAGTGGTGGACACAAATGAAAGAAAATATAGCACAACAGCACAATGGAGATTTTGAGCTAAATATTCTTGCTATTACCTGTTGGAGCGTGTGAAAAAAGAGGAATCTGAGAGTCTTCGAACAAACCAACAGCCCTCCCAATACAGTGGTGGAGTCGGTCCTGAAGTTCTGCAATGAATTGAATCATCACACACAGAGGAGTTCGAGCCCTAATCCTTGAAAGATCATCTTTGATTTTTTGCTTTCCTTTCAATTTTTTTGAAGCTACACTATTGTTTGTTCTGTACTCTTGCTTAGCAATCTATGGGAGATCCCCAAATTCTGATTATAAGTCCAATTTTGGACAAATTCAATTATTTTAGTAATAAAATAATATGCCACTGTCTTTGAAAAAAATGTATATATGTAGTGAAAAAAGTGAGTGTTAAACTCACAATTTTTTTTTTATAAAAACTTGAAATAACCACTAAACTAATTGATAATTATATTATTTGTAATTTTATGTTAGATTTCTTTAAGATGTTATTATTTTTATTTTTAATTTAAACTTAGTTTTTTATTTTTTATTTTATTAATATGTATGAAATTTGGAATGGTTGAATTTTATATTTGTTTAAAATTTTTTTATTTTTTTGCAGGTAGGGTCGGGTAGAGTAGGATTTCGAACTTTAGGATGCGGGTAGAATTAGGGTTGAGAAATTCTTAACCCACATATAGGGTATGATAGAATTTTAAAAAAAAAAAATTAACTTGCGAGTAAGATTAGGATAGAGTCTAAATCCTACCATATTTTACCATTGTCAGTCCTACGTACACATTGTATGAATGAGTTTTGTTAAATTTAAACTAAATTAATTGAATTTTATTAACAAAAGTGTTTGAATGCGTAACGAAATCGTTAAAAACGTTCGTATTGATTTTTTTTGAATAGTGGTAATAATGAATATTAATAGTTTTACATTTTTAATTAATTCATTATTCTTTATATATCTTTGTCGTGTGTCCTGTTATTTTAAAAGTTTAATGTGTTTACATATGTATTTCATGGTGTATCCTGTATCCATATTATGAATCCTTCATAAATATGAAGTCTAACTATATTTTTTTTCATCATATATTTTATTTTATTCTATTTTTTTCCTATTCGAACTTTGTCAAATGGTGATTTAATAACGCAATATACGTGTGATAGAATAATTACTCAACTCACACATAAATTATTGGTTACAGCTTTTGTCATGTGCTATATCTGTAACTCTTTCTTTTATCTTCTATAAAACTTGATTTGAGTTGCCGTTGTTTTGTTTTTGTCAATATAAAAATATTTGTTGTCTTTATTTTGTCTTCTATAAATAAATATATTTTGCTATTTTTAAAAGAATGCCAATCCATATAAAATTAATTGAAAAATGTTAAATAATTAATAATTTCTTTGGTATTTGTTTTGTATTTAAGCCAACACTAATCGATTTTTTTATTAAAATGATTGATCTTCTAGCATTTTTTAATTTAATTTTATGTCTCATTTAATAACAAGAACTATACGTAATCAGTTTAGTTAATTAATTTACAAAAACAGAGTGAATATACAAATACTTTTATACAACCATATATACAATAAAATTTTACAATTAAGCAAAATACTTAACTAAATTCAATCAAAAATTTTAAATTTACGCGCTTATATTCTTCATACGTTCTTCATCTCTATCGCTCTTCTTCTTCTTCTTGTCGCGCACGTTCTCCTCCTCCTCCTTCTTCATCATCTTTCTCTTTCATTATCGTCACCGTCGTCACTACCACCACCTCCTCCTCTTCCTCTTCCTCCTTCTTTTTCCATTTGAATTTCTTCTTCCACTTCTTTCCCCCCCCCCCTCCTCCTCCTCCTTTATCACCACCACCACTACATCATCATTATCATTATCATAATTATCGTTATTATCGGTATTGTTATCGTTATTGCATGTTTTTTTTTTTCACTGTCTGATAAGGAATAACTTGGGAATTAGGGGTTTTATCACAATAGATAAGGATTATTCAGTAAAAGGGAACAAGAAAAGAATGACATCAAGAAGAGGAATTTATTGACATAAAGAGACACAGCGAAAATATAAGAGATAATTAAAGATTTTTCTACTAGACCTCTAAGATACATGTTCTTAGCAAGCTAGGTCACCAGAAAGGATTTCCTACTAGACCTTCAAAGAACTTGTCCTTAACAACCTAGATCAAAGAGACGAAAACTAAAAGAAACCACGACGCAGATCACCTTAGTGTTGGATCCTCCAATCTTCCTCATGCAACAAGCGAAGCAAATCACTCACCTCACTTCTCACACAATAAAACGTGCTTAAAAGCAACTGAAATTTATTCCTCAAAAGTTATCCCAAATGGTCTCACCAAAAGTGTTTAAATAGACCCTTAATAAACTAACAAAAAGATGAGATAAGATTTTAAAATTTAAATCAGATTTGATCTTAATGGATTAGATCAGATTTGTTTTAAAATTTAAAATTCCTAAAAATATGATAACTAATTTAAATCAGATTTGATCTTAATGGATTAGATCAAATTTAATTTAAATTTAAAATTTCTAAAAATACTACTAAGCATAGCAGATTTAAAACAAGTCTTCTAACAAATTTTTTACTACATAAAAAACTAAAATAAAAGTCTAGAATTTCAAAATTTAAACATAAATTATGCCTCCCACTGAATTCGGAAAGCATTATTAGGTTTCTTGCTGTCCTAACTTAGCCCAATGGGTCTTGACCATTCTTCCTTGGTTAGAACTTAATGTAACTGCATATGCATAAGCGCTGCCAGGTTCCCAAAGCTCTCTTTGAGCTTCTTTGCACGTGCTCTAGTGATGGGGCCCTCTGGAAATGTGAAATTTTCATTCTTCCCTTTTGTCTTAGAATGTCCCAGTTATCTTTTCGAGCATGTATCACTGTCGTTCTTTTATTGCTGCATTTTTTTTCTTTTCTTCCTCCTCTTTCTAGTGATTTTGCATCATTAAGTGGTTCTTCTTCTTTTTTATTTGATTTTTTTCTTGTTTTTATTCTTATTAAAAGAATAAAATAAGAAGAATCATGAGAAGGTAAATAAGAAGGAGAAGATGAACAAGAAAGGAAGAAGATGATAATGATGGTGAAGAAGAAGAAGGAGGAGGAGGAGGAGGAATTTGCTAGTGCGTCGTCATTATTAAATAATTTCGATGCATTCTGAATTTAAATAAGGTGCATTCTGAGTTTAATTTCGATTCATTCTTATTTGAGCTTGTTCTAAACTGATGCGTTTGTTTGTGTATTGTCGTCATTAAGAAATTTTGATGCATTTTGGGTTTAAACAAGGTGCACACAATTTAAAACTCTTCTTCCTCCTCCTTCTCATCTTCTATTTCGTCATTTTGTTCTTTTTCGTCTTTTTTTCTTCATCTTCTCCTTATTTTATTTTCTCATAATTATTCTTATTTTATTTTATTCAGAGGAATAAAATAAAAAAAAAAGAATAAATTTTGGTCCATTTCTACTAAGAATTCAATTCAATGAGTGTGAACTTACATTCATTCAACTAAATAAGATTGTAATACACTACAAACATACTTATTGAACATGTTTATTTAAGTCTAATATGGGTAAGAGTAACAGAAAAAAAAGAAGGAAGTAAGAATAAAAAGAAGAAAAAAATGAAGTATTAAAGAATATATTTTTATACTTTTGTAACAAAATTTTGGTGTAAAAACTAAGACATTTTGTATTATTGTTAAAAAATTTGAGTGTTATCTTTCTGATAAATTCTGCACAATTCAAACTTTTTCCTCCTCTTTATCTTTTGTTTTGTTTTCTTCTTCATCTTTTTTTCTTTTTTTATTTTATTTTTTATAATTCTTTTTTTTATTTTCTCTTGAGAGGACTAAAACTAAAAAAAGATAAAAAAATAAGTGACTACAATAACATGAAAAAAAAGAAAAAGAAGAAGAAGCAAAAACAAAATGTAGTAACATAATAGTAATACCAATAAAAAAGAGAGGAGGAAACGTACAAAGATATGAACTATTTTTCATATTCTTTGAATACGGCACATGAAACGTCAATAAAGCAACTGTTTTATTTGCATTAGTAAACCGTGTGCACATATTATATATAATAAAAATGATTTTTGTTGAATTTAAAATAATTTTATTAGATTTGATTGACAAAAAATTTAAATGTGTAGCGAAATTATACATAACAAAATAATAAAAAATTGTACTCTTCTCTTTAACGTATTGTTTGGTTTAAAGAAAATTAAGTGGAAAGAAAATATAAGGATGAAAAATGGATAAAAAATAAACTTTTCCTCTATTTGGATCAGAATAAAAAATTGGAAGCAGAACAAAAAAGTAGTACGGACACCATCTAAAATTTTTCTCATCGGACATGAGATGAAAACGGAGAGAAAAGTATAACAATGGTAAAAATACAAATTTATCCTTTCTATAAACAATGTAAAAATACATTAGTATATTATAATATTATTATTTATATATAATATAAAAAAAAATATTAATATAATTTTATTTAGTTATAATTTTCTCTCTCCTTACTTCTTTTTTTTATTTAAACAAAAAAAAATTTCATATTTTTTTTTCATCTATTTTCTTTTCATCTAAATAACATAAAAAAATTATTTTTTTTATTTTTTTTTCTTCTATTTTTTTTCCATTTTTTTCTCTCATTTTTCATCTTCCATTCAAACAAAGTCTAAATAAGAAGCATATTCCAAGAGATTACACATGTTACGTTATGAACAAGATTCATGGCACCACCAAAAAAGGACATAATTTAATCCTTAATTATTAGGTGGGATCTGACATAGTAAAATGAGCCTCGAGCGTTGAGTGTGTGACTGTGTGTATTAGATAATTGGATTAGAATTGAATTAATTAATAAGAATTAAAAGCATTCTTATCGACTGGATTATAAGAGACAAGTTATGCTAACGGTATAGGAGACCAAAAAGGGGACAAGGCTCTCACCCCTAATTAACCTTTTTTCTCCCTGCGACCTATGTGGACGTTAATTTCATTAAATCTTCTCTTAATAGTAATATACGAAATTAACTAATTAAGATGCCGCCATTTGTCCTAATCCCATTTCACCAAGACCAATGTATAACATGAAAAATAATGTGGCAAAAAATTTTAATAAGAGCAGAATGTAATACTTTTAGGTATATTGTCTTTTTTTGCTTTTTTTTTTTATAATATGGGAATCGTTAATTAATCGAAATTAAAATAGAAGATCTGATTTCAATATTATAAATTTTTTATTTTTTATTTTATAAAAATGAAATCAAAGTGTCTAATTTTAATTTTGTGAAAAAATAAAATTATTGAGTCTGATTTTAATTTTAAAAATATTTTAATTTTTTAAAATAGAAAATTAGAGTGCCTAATTTCAATATTATTAAATCTTTTAATTTTGTAAAATCGGAGAATCTGATTACTTCTAACTATTACACTATATTTTGGAAATACACCATTTTTTTCATATTGAAGTATATCATACGTATGTGTGCGTATACAATATGAGATTAATTTGTTAAATAAATGCAAAAATATACTCTATCGTTCATACGATAAATTTTAAGTCAGTGAAAAAGAAAAGTTATTAACTTATTATATAGGTTCTTATAACTATATAACTTATATTATGAGGATGGAGACATGTGATGGACACTAAGAAAACAAACACGTGAAGGTCAATAGCTCAACGTATATATAATTTTTTGGTTTCTTCTTGTGCTTACAACTCGCCTTTCCAGTTCACAAAAGAAGATAGAATATATGGATATACATGCATGCTACTTAATTATAATAATAAACATAATTTTACTGAACTCACATGATATCAAATACAAATAATGTACTATATTAGTATAAAAAAATTTTACATGTGTATCCTATTATTATGTTAGCAAAAAGATATATTTTTTCTATTAATTATATGAATGGTCATTTAAAAAAAATATAAATAAATAATTATATAAAATATTTTATATTATTAGTCTATTAAAATTAAACTCATATATATATATATATATATATATATATATATATATATATATATATATATGTTTGAGTAAATTTTATTGACTTATAAACTACGATTTTTATCAATTCACTATTGAATTTGAACATCTCGTTATAAAAGTCAATCCAAAAATGTTTAATAAAATTTGAAATTAACTTAATATATTATGATAACACTTTATTTTTGTGTATATTATAGTTTTAAAAAATACAAGAACATATGATGACGAGTATATTATATATCTAATATATTGATGTCTGAATTTTTTTTGAATTTTGGTAAGTTCAGTTATCACGATAATATAACATTATTTAACAATTAGGTTTATAAAATTCGTTACACGCAACAAAATATTAAATGATATAAGTGAGTGCTGTAAGTCGTTGTAAACAGATCCCAGTGTATATAACACTATTAATGAATAATGATGATATGTCCTGAACAAGATCTTGACCTTTCAGAAAGAGAGAGATAGATATATGCACATCGCTTGATTTAGGGGATTCAATTATTAGCTTTGCTCTAGTGCGTAAATACAATACACACACATCTATATGATCCTAGCAAGTGCATACATAAGCTATAAAAGGGAAGCTTTAATTAGATTTTAAGTTATTAATTTATTAAATAATATAGGCCGTATCTTGGTCACAATAGTCAAAATCATCGGCAAATAATGTCTTTAGTCTTTACCCATTTGTCAGTAACTCAGTATCAGTTTCTGTCCTCAAATAAAATCATTTTATTATATGTTTTGCTTCAATTGGTCAATAAATTTTGAAATAAAAATATTATATATATACTAAAAATTAGTTATGAAATTAATTATTAAATATTTGTATATAAATATTTGAATTATTTTATTTAATTTATTTTAATATATATTTTATGTTTTAAAATATATTTTATACAAATAATTTATTTAATAATTAATTTTTTATGTACATAATATAATCAATAAATTTTATTATTTTAAATTAATACTTAATTAATAAAAATATTATTATATATAATGTCAAGAAAATACAAGATTAATTAAATTTTAAATTTTAATTTTAAATCATAAATTTTAAATATTCATTTAAAATATTGACTAATATTAATAGAAAAGTGTTGGACTTAATATTTTTAGCTTGAAAAGGTTAAATGTATTAATACTTTGTCGATCGATTATTGGTAAACAAATCTTTAAACAATTATATATATAGCCCTATAAAGGTTAAGACCCACATTCCTGGCATAAGACGACAAATCTAAGTAACATGTTATGTCCACTAAGTACACACACATATTAATTATATTAAAGAATCAGCACCATTATATAAAGGGGCAAACATCTGCATGTGGAAACTATAAAACCTAATGCAAAGTACTGAAGTAACAAAAATTTAAGATATAAAAATACATTTGCCAATACACACATGAATTTTTACATGCTCCTCCAATATAAGCAATAACCCTAACAACAAGTTCTTTGGTTTTGGTGTGGTGCATATAACTTATTAGCTAGCTTCACTCTTCAACTATGGACCCAAGAATCTCATTCTCAAACTTTGTGGATGCAAAACTTGCCATCAAGAATGAGAAGAACAACATATACCGGGAAGCTCCGGTGTCTTCTTCGGATTTTGAATTCTCGGTGAAGAACTACTCTATGATATCAGCAGATGAGGTTTTCTTCAAGGGCATGTTGCTTCCACAACAATGCTCCAACAAGAAAATGGTGAGTAGTACTACTTTGAGGGAAAAGTTGCTTGTGAATGATGAATATGATGAGGGCAATAAGGTGGTGGCCACCCGGATACCGAAGACCGCAAGTAGCCGGTGGAAGGAGAGGTTGGGACTCACCGGAAGAGGTGCATCTAAGAAAGATAAGAACAAGAATAGTAGTCATGGAGATCACAATCCGGTAACATGTCTTATAAATATTGATTCACTTAGCTTGATAATAACTCTGGCAATTATGATATATATATATGCATACTAAAATCCACTACTAAAATTAATCATCATCATCAGTATAAAATATATGCTAAAATATAAAATAAAATGAATTAAATAATATATATTTATACACAAATAAATGATTACTAATTTTAATATATAAATAGAATTTTTGTAACTGTAATTTTTATTTTTTTTTATAAATTTATTGTAAACTAAAATTTCTGAAAGTAAATTGAGTTCGTGTATATTGGTTTATGAATATAAGGGAAATTTAAAAAAAAAAACCATTTTGAGTTGCTTAATATAATAAATCTATAAATCATGTTTTTAATTGTATTATTGTACATGCTTAGTGAATTAATATCTCTTTTCATATTATTATTTATTATTATGACAGGAATTCTATTATGAAGAAAGTGTCAGTAGCGGAGGTAAGTGAACTGCATTATTCACTGCTCAAGGAGGGATGTTATTATATATTCTACTAATTAATTAATATATATATATCTAATTAAGGCGTTGATTGTTAGAATTGGTGCTGACTTCCATCATCAACAAGAAATCAAATTTAGCCTAGGTTACGTTACTATTATGTTCATTTCCACCTTTTATTTGTAGCATGGTACCTTAAGCATTTAATTTGATCTTTGTACAAAAATATTTTGCAGTAAGTTGAGGAGAACTTCCATGAATCAATGGGTATTGGCTTTGACCAGTGGTTTCCTACAATATTAAGACTTAGGAACAGGACATAATAAAACGTTATTCATCAGTATAATAATTACTGCTTGATTAAAAGTTACATTAGTGTTATTTTATACTAATTAACAATTATCTCTTTATAAATACTAGCTAACTTCTTGCTTTGTTGGAAGAATTTTGATGTCTTCATGGATACTTTGGCCCTTCTAGCTCCCATGATGAAAACACCAATTCATTGATGAAGAAAAAAAAGAAGTTAAAAAAAATGAAAAGGAAGAAAAACAAAGATAAGAGAACATGTGATTTGTGCAATTTTTTTTTTCTTTTTTCTGACATTAGGTCTGAATTCTGGGTGTGTAAGTTAATATATGGGTTTTGTTAGGTAAACAATGACTTTTGTAAACAATATGAATAATAGACTTTAGAATTGACTCAATAAAGAAATAACTATCTAATTAAAAATAATTTAAATAATCATTTCCATATACCTATTGAATTAAACATCATATATATCTATTGTTCACATTATTTAATATTTTCATTGTTTACTTATACTTTTATTTAATACATATGCGTAGATCTCTTTTTTGTATCCGAGTTAATTACATGAATGAATAAAGAAATGAAATGTGAAATTAATAGACAAAATAAGAAAAAAAATGAGCATATTTCGTGTATATATAAGATAGGAACATTGCATATAACAATGCCATACTATACAAAAGTACAAAAGTAAAATGTATGTATATTAGAACCTTGATTTGATTCTGGTTATAAAAAAAATAAATAAATAGATAAATATGTTGACCTTAAAAAATAAAGAAAAAGAAAACTAAAAACTGATGGAAAAATTGAACATGAGCAGGACTGTTAGAAATGGAACACTATACTAGATTTTTAAGCCACTCATTTTAATGGAGTCTCTTTGTGTTCCATTTTATTCTTTTTCTAAGAGGAGTTGCTCCATCAAAAAGGTAGAGATTTTAGATGACAATTAAACCATGAATTTTTACTATAAAATGATTTTATCTTTATAGCAGATCGAACAACACAATTTTTTTTATCATCCAATTAAATAACATTTCAAAAGATATTATTAATGATCCACAACAACGTAACATGTATTTGATATTGACTTAGTTGAAATATCATACATTTCTTCAATAATATTACTATGTATAACTTTCAATCTATTCCCCAAAGATTCGAATTACACATTAGTTTTAAATTTAAAGTTGTTTTGACCGAATATGATACAAGTTCAAAATTTGTAGGGATTCTTGGTTCACATTTGTTGAAGACATGTAACAACAATGGACCGATAAGATCATAAGAGTATGTATAGTCAAAGTTAGAATTTAATGAGTCTATAAAAAACAAGTATAATCTAATATTTCTAATCTTTTTAGTAAAATCTGGATATTGTTGGTCAAACTGCAAATATTAATTCTAATATGCAGAGATTTTATTGTAATTAAATATATTATTAAGATTTTAATTTGTAAAAGAAAAAAATTTCATTTTAGTCAGTATTTTAAAAAGTTAATAATCAACTTTCATGATCGGATTAATCTAACACATGTGACCTTTTGTTTTTTTTTTTTTTTCATTTTACTTTTTATGGAATTTGATATAGGAGTATATTACTCCGAAATTAATATGGGAGTAATGAATTCGCTCACTACTTATTTAAGCCCAAAACAACTTTCACTCAAGAGTTATCATTGTAGAAGGATTTCAACCTATAACCTAGTCCACGTCCAAAATCAAAAACCTATAACATGCATTCAGTTATAACTTATAAGGCTTTCAACATATATATAGCGAGTGTTTTACTCGTTATTTATTTGATATGATTATAAATATATAAATGCCAAACTACTTTATTTTATAGTTGCACAAGATGTCTCTGGTACGGGTTGAGAGATGGATCGAAAATTTGCGGGTCAAGGCGGATGCCGGATTATTTGACTGGAGCAATGGGGGGTGGTACCTGCAAAGACACTCCGACGCTCAAGTCAAAATAGATCTGAGAGGTATAATGTGTGAGGAATGAATGAATACCTGGAGGGACCTGGGTCCTCTATTTATAGGTGATGGTGGTTATCTTGTCTTATCTTGTTTGGCTAAGATAAGGGAGACGTTTGAATTCGAAAGTTGGTTAGGGGCTCTAGTGGGCCGGTTCCGGGCCTTCTAGAGGGGTGAAGCGGGTCGGACCCGGGTGACCGGGTTCGGGGACCATTTCGGGTGTAGGATCCGTGGGCCGGATCCGTAACACTTGCCCCTGCAGCGGGAGAACGAGCGAGGTCGGTCTTCGTCGCTGAAGGATATGGTTTGGCCGTTTTTGGCCTTTTTCGGTTTCTCGGATTCGGAGTTTCAATGGATTTGTCTCTCGGGGGAGAGGGGGGTCGGTACGTCGGTCCTAAGTTTTGTGACGAGGTCGAGGTTCGCCTGGCCGTTTGATTGACGCGACCCTTCTGTATCCTTGCGTCCCTTGCGTTTTCTGAGGGGTGCTTGTCAGTTTCACTTTCCCAATGGAGCATTTATTGTGAGGGGACGTTTGGTTTACTTTTCCTTTTTTGCCCTCACGCGCCATGTTTATCCATAGGGCTATTTGCGTCTTTTCGTCCGTTTGAAAACGTTTTGGATTTCTTATTTTCCTTCCCCCGTTTCGCTAAATTTTGCATTTGCTACTTCCTCTTTTCTGTAGACTTCTTTCATTTTGGTTTTTCTGGTCTTTCCTGCCCTTTGCTCTTTCTGCCTCTCTGTTGTCTTTAGTTTCGCATTACCAGGTTGGTGTTCTTCCTTTTTTCCATTTCCTCTTTAGTTTTGTCTGTTTCCTGCATTTCTATTTTTATGCCTATTTTAGTGTGGACTTAGGATTTTGCTTGTGTTTGTATGATAGTCCTTGGTCTTAGGGTAGTGTGTTTTTGTTTTCCTGAGGGGATGAGCACCACTTTATATAGTTAGCAGTAGGTAGCTGTGTCTGTTTGGTATTTCTCTACAGTGTTTTGCCGCGTGTTTTGGCTGATGGTAGTGCTCATCGTTTGTTTTAGGCATGGCTCGTTGGAGGACCGAGGGTGTTAGGGCTCCGGTGGTCCCAGCGGGGAGTGTCCCCTCCCTTTATTCCTGGGTTTCCAGTGACGTTTGGGGGACGCCGTCGCGGATGACGGAGGCGGACCTCCAGCGGCTCCGTGATCAGGGAGCTGTTTGTGGGGGTAGGGATGCCGAGCGTGATTACGAGTTTGCCCTTCCCGGGGTCGACGAGAGGGTTTGTTACACCAATCTTGACTCATCGACCTTTCCGAATTGGATGTGGGTGTATGAGGCGATGTTCGCCCGACTTGGCGTGCGTCTCCCCCTTTTTCCCTTTTGTTCAGCAGTTGTTAAGTCGGTGTTCTGTGGCGCCGTCCCAGCTACATCCAAATAGTTGGGCGGCGATCCGGACTTTCGAGCTTGTGTGTGAGTTTCTGGAACTCCCGTTTTTGGTGAATGTCTTCCTCTTCCTCTTCTTATGCACCTTACCTACCAAAGAGGGGAAGCATAAGAAGGGGTACGTGTCGTTTAGGGCTTAGCCTCATCGTCGTGTCTCTGGCTTATATGAGGATTTGTTTCATGGTTTTAAAGGGGGGTATTTCAAGGTTCGTCCTGCTAGGGGGAATCATCCGTTCTGTCTGACGTTGGAGGGTGAGCGGCGGTTCCCTACATACTGGAATTTTGGTGCGGGGCCGTCCATTCTTACTCGGATGACGCAGGAGTTTTTGACTGCGGAAGATCGGGACATCGCCCTCGTCTTATGGTAGTTGTTTGGGGAGCGTCCTCTTAATCCTAGGGATATGATGGGTGACCCAATTGCTTGTCGGGCCTATGTTGGTGTGTGATCTGTTTTTTTTTTTTTTGTGGTTTCTGAGTTGGATACTTATGCTTTTTTCCTCTTTTGATCTTTCTCGCAGTTGAGATGGCTGGGGGCTTGACGACTCTAGCCAGGCTGAAGGTTCAATTGTCACAAGGGACTCTTTCTGGAAGCTCTCCCTCCACTCCGACTTCCCGGCCTGCTGATGATACGGGGGCTGCCTTTGAGGATCTGGTGTTGACCGAAGGTGGCACCCAGGGGTCAGGTCGGGGTGTGGAGGTTGAGGATGATGTGGTGGTCGTGTCGCCGGAGGGTGCTTCCCGAAAGCGAACGCGATCGGAGGATGTTGACAGTGAAAATTTGGTGCAGGGGGAGGGTGCGGTCCCGTCGGTGATGGATCGTCGTTTTGATGCTCCGGCTTTTATCGACGAGCATCTTATGCCTAGTACGGAGGATTTCTTCTGTGAATGCGATGTGACCTTCCAGGCGAAGTCGCTTTACCGCTCCCTTCTCCGTTCCGCTGTGATTGTTCGGAAGGTCGAGCCTGTGATGGCTCAGGTGGGCCTTCTAGACAAGAAATTTCGTCAATCTCAGGCCGAGGTGGCGAGGTTGAAGGGGCTACTTGCGGATGCCGAGTCGGCGAAGGAAAAGGCAGTGAAGGCGTCCGAGGAATCTGGTGTTGAGATCCTTCGCCTTTCTGAGGTTGAGACTTCTCTTTTGTCTCAGCTTGGGGAAGAGCGGAGAAAGGCTTTGGACACCGAGTCCCGGTCTGCCGTGCTTCTTTCTAATGTTGGTTCTTTGAAGGATGAGGTAGCCGGTCTGAAGGTGGAGGTCGTGGGTTTGAAAGAAGAGAAGGTCGTGTTGCTTACTGATGTGAAGGAAGCTATTGCTGCTACTGAGGAGACGATGAGGGCTCAGGCTTTGGTGCTGGTGCCTGGAGCGGATGTGTCTGGGATGGGAGCTTTCAAGAATGTCCGTGATGGCCAGATCGTCAATCTTGATTAGCTGTGTTTATTACTGCTTGTTTTGAATTTGTTGTTTGTTTTAATGTTGTTAGCTGTGTGGCCGCGTGACTGTGGATTTGTGAATTTGTTTTGAACTTTGCTTTATGATAATCTGGTCGTTCAGGCCTTTTTTGTATATTGTCTTTAAGCTGTTTTGTTTTTGACATTTATTCGTTCCTTTTATCTGGGATGGGCGGACTGTCGTGGGGTCGCTTTCTTATGGATATCCGTTTTTTGGGCCCTGGGGATGATCAGTCTCCCAATGGTGGCCGTATTTTTATTCCTTGTTCAGGGGAAAAAAAGAAGGAATTAATAACCTTGATGGAATTTTATTGATGTTTGTGCCTCGTTAAAACCCTCCGTTTTAGGGCGGGAAAGAGTACCTGAGTTTGACACTTATGCAAAATTTTAAAAATTGGAGCAAAAAAGGAAAATAATTTAAAGGGAAGGTAAGGTAAAAGATGATTTAGAGGGTCGGCCTATGTGTAGTACCGTCGTAGGTAGGCGGCATTCCAGGTCCTCGGGATCTCGTCACCGTTAAGTCGTTCGAGCTTGTATGCTCCCTTCCCAATTGCTGCTTGACTCTGTACGGGCCCTCCCAGTTGGGGGTGAGTTTTCCTTCTCCCGGGGTTGGGGTGCCGATGTCGTTTCGTCGTAAGACGAGGTCGTCGGTTGCGAATTCTCGTCGGATCATGCCGTGGTTATACCTTAGGCTGATTCTTTGTTTTAGGGCTAGCTCTCTGATGTGGGCGATGCTTCTTACTTCCTCAGTAAGGTCCCATTCCGCTTCTTCGTCGTTACCCCCGATCGTTCTTCTTGGGCTTGGGTCTCCTATCTCTACTGGAATAACAGCTTCTACGTCGTATGTTAGGCGGAAGGGGGTTTCCCCGGTGGCTATTTGGGGAGTTTTTCGATACGACCACAGGACTGATCCGAGTTTGTCGGCCCATAGTCCTTTGGTTTCGTCGAGCCGTTTCTTGAGTCCCTTGACGATTATTTTGTTCGCGGACTCCACTTGTCCGTTTGTTTGGGGGTGCTCCACCGAGCTGAAGCGGTGGGATACATGCAGCCCTTCAAGGAATTCTCTGAATTTTTTGTCGGTGAATTGGGTTCCGTTGTCCGAGATTACAACCTCGGGGATCCCGAACCGGGTTATGATCTGTCGCCAGAAGAATTTTTAGCATTGGGTTGCCGTGATGGAGGCTAGGGGTTCGGCCTCGATCCATTTAGTGTAATAATCTATGGTGACGATGAGGTATCAGAGCTATCCGGGTGCCGTGCGAAAGGGGCCAACAAGGTCGATTCCCCATGTTCCGAATGGCCGTTTTGCCGTTATGATACTGAGTTGGTGTGGGCGGCTTGGTGGACGTTGGCGTGTGATGCGCATAAACTTGTTATGCTACGATTTTAGGAAATTGCACAAACGGCAAAATTCCTTCCGGCAAGTGCACCGGTTATCGTCAAGTAAAAACTCACAATAGAGTAAGGTCGAATCCCACAAGGATTGGTTGAATGAGCAATTCGAATTAGAAGTTTGATTAGTTGAGCGGAATCAACTTTTAGATGTGAATTGCATAAAGTAAATGTGGCAGGAAACGTAAATTGCAAGGAATTGAAATTGCATAAACTTAAATTGCGAGAATTAAGGTGCCAGAAAGTAAATTGCTGAAATCAAAAGGGATGGGGGTGATTGCATGAAATTAATGGCTGAATGTAAAAGAAAGTGTAGATCAGAAATGGGGAGTTCATTGGGTGTTAGGAGATATTGAGATCTCCGAATCAAAACATTCTTATCTCTTCCTCAACCAATGCATTCATTGAATTTTGCTTGGCAATCTTATATGATTGGATCCCAATCCCTTGGCTCACCAATTCTCTCTAAAAACAAACAAATTCCCAATCCCTTGGTTTAAATGTTCATAAGAAGAGATGATGCTCGATCACTGATTATACCACACAGTTTCATGAACCACAATTTGGTAGGATTACATGTCACAATATCCATCCAAACCCCAATTCAATTCACTGTGAGAAAGCTTCTCTAGCATGAATCCATCATTCCTTTCCCAAGGTTCCGAAGGATTTCAATTATGGGTAGTTTCTTTCCCAAGACAACTACCCAATGGAGTTAGATCGAGAAGCTTTCTAACAAAATTCAAGAGAAAAGATTGAAGAAGAAGATAAAAACTATTATTGATTCATTGAATTACAATAGAGCTCCCTAACCCAATGAAAGGGGTTTAGTGAGTCATAGCTCTGAATTCAATTACAAAGATGAAAAAAGTTCCGAAGTGTAAAAAGTGTCAACTAACTTAAATTCTATCCTATTATACACTTTCTAAATTGAGCTTCTGTTGTGTTTCTTGGGCTTTGAGGCCTTTCCCTGAATTCCTTTTGCTTTTGGGTTTATGGTCCATAATCCTGATGAGGCTGTGATTCAAATCTGTAACATTCATTGAGCAAACTTAGTGATAAACAAGTAATGACACAAGACTCAACAAATGGATGCTCCAGACTCATCAATTCTTCAAGCCCAATCCCATAAACCATGATATTCAATTGGGTTTCATACCATAATACGTTTAAGTTAATAATTGTGCTCAAATGCTAACTTAAACTTCAATATATTTGGCCCAGAAACCTTTTCAAAAGGTGGCGTTTAAGTTGAAGTTTAAGTTTCAGTTTAAGGTTAAACTGAAACTTAAACGTGGAATTGGAAGAAAGCAACCCAGGAGTGTAAAATGTCGAACACGTTTAAGCTTCAGTTTAAGGTTAAACTGAAGCTTAAACGTGGAAATGAAGAAAACAACCCTGGAGGAGCAATTGGTTCGAACACGTTTAACCTCCAGTTTAAGGTTAAACTGGAGGTTAAACGTGGAAAATGAAAAGGCAACCCTGGAGGAGAGAAATAGCCGAACACGTTTAACCTCCAGTTTGAGGTTAAACTGGAGGTTAAACGTGGAAATGCTCCTGGTGCCTCTCTTGCTTCTGGCGTTTAACCTCCAGTTTAAGGTTAAACTGGAGGTTAAACGTGGAATTGCTCCTTGGTGAGAAAAGTGTCGAACACGTTTAACCTCCAATTTGAGGTTAAACTGGAGGTTAAACGTGGAAATACTCCTTTGGCTCAATACTCATTCTGGCGTTTAACCTTCAGTTTAAGGTTAAACTGGAGGTTAAACGCCAGTTTCCTCTTTTCTCAGCTTTCATGATTCTGGCGTTTAACCTTCAGTTTAACCTTAAACTGAAGGTTAAACGCCACTTTCAGCTTTGGTGCATGTCTTATTCTGGCATTTAACTTCCAGTTTGAGGTTAAACTGGAGGTTAAACGCCAGTTTCAGCATTATATGGCTTGGCACATGTGATCTTCAAGCTTCCTTTATTGATTTTGTTGCTTCTTTGCCTAGCCTCTTCTTCCCTGAAATCATCCACACAATTGCATCAAAGTCTTGCAAAATTTCATGAGAATTCTTCCATTCATAGCATTCAAGTAATATAACTAAAACTCATGGAATTTGCATCAAAATTATACTGCTTGGATGATTCATTACTTTGTTGTTCATTTAACCATTCTTGGTTACTTTAAGCTCAAGAAAATGCATAAAACAACTAAAACTAACAAAAAAAATGCTAGTGAAACTAGCCTAAGATGCCTTGGCATCACAACACCAAACTTAATACTTGCTTGTCCCTAAGCAAGTCCTGAATTAATTGAGAAGAAAGTATGAAACAGAAAGCATTTACATTGGCTATATTAGCAAGCATTTGAAGTTCATTAGAAGGGTTTTATGCAGAAAGTTGTAGCATCACTTTTTCATTCTTATCAGGGAGGATTATCACTTTTTCATTGCATCCATCAAACACTGCTATGGCCTCTTGTTATTCTTATGTCCTTGGCACTTTTTCCTTTCTTTGTTTTTCTTTTTCTTAGAGCTCCTTTGCTCCTTGTTTGCTCAGTGTCATGTGTTGCACAAGCCTTTGGCATTTTCCTTTTCTTATCAGTGCAGTACACATATCCACTACAGGCATTTTAGTTCACATTTCTTTTTGAGACATTGGTGCCCAGCACCTCTTTGTGTAACTAAATGTTTTGTAGCTAGGTTGCTCTTGATAATGGACTTTTGGTTGATAATCCCGGGTTAGTTAACCCAAGTTACCAAGTGTTGAAACACTCCACAGAACCTATTCATCCAAGCAGATCCCAGTACATAAACACCACAGGCATATGTCTCAAAAGTTCAAACCATTGGTGCCTAGCTTTATTTTCTTAATTCTTTTGCTTTTTGGTTGCCCTTTTTCAGTGGCTTTTCTTCTTCTTTTTCTTTCTTTTTCATGGCCAAAGACATTTATTCATCAAGATCCATAGACAGTATTCAACTTCTACAAAAAAAATTGATAATTCTACACTCAATTTCCAGTGAGCTAACTAAACAATCAAGCATGCATACCACCACTTAATTCTACTTGATTTGTCACTAATTGAGCCAAGTTACTTTTGTTCAAACTTTTCTTTTAATTTTTGGAAACAGAACAAGCATGACAAGCATTTGTTTAAGAAGGTGGAGTTATATCCAAACATCTAGGCATTCACTTTATTCAAAGCAGTAAACAGACACTCATACTAAAAACTTCACATTCCAGAAAGATTCAACAATTACAGTTTAAACCAGAACAAGCATGCTTTTGTTTGCCTTTTAAAGAATGGTCAAGGAGCAACACCACCTTGTGAAATTTCTTGTTTTCTCTTTGCTGCCAGGAAACAATTTGATTTCTCCTTCTTCTCCTAGTTGTTGCTTCATGTTCTTTCTAAGATCCTTGTTCCTTTCCTGCAAAGAGTGATGAAGTTGCTTGCTTCTCAAGCACTTGAGTGGTTAGCTCAACTATATATGGGCAAGTGTCTGAGTCTTAAGTTGGTGTGTGAACACCAAACTTAGTCTCCTACTCACTTCTCTGTTCTTTAAATCCTTGAGTTTTCCTTGGAATGAAGTTGCTGCTAAGGATTTTAAGCATTTTTGTGATTGCTTAGAATGGTTGTTCCTTTCATATAATTCAAAGGTTGTTGTGTTCAGTTGATCTTTATGGTGGAACACCAAACTTAGAGTCACACATTCCCCTTTGAATTATTGATCCACAAATTCATTGTTTGGTGTGAAACACCAAACTTAATTCTTTGCAATGCACAGAAACTACTTTACCCTTTTTATTGAAACAAATAAAAGAGACAGCAAAAGAGTATTACCTCAGGTTGGGTTGCCTCCCAACAAGCGCTTCTTTAACGTCACTAGCTTGACGGTTGTTCCTCAGTTGAGGTGATATTTAACCTTGTCCTTCTCCTCCACATCTCCCAAGTAATGTTTGAGTCTTTGACCATTCACAGTGAAGGTTCGTTGTGACTTTTCTTCCATGATTTCTACTTGTCCATATTGGGAGACCTTGGTGACAAGGAATGGTCCAGACCACCTTGATTTTAGCTTCCCTGGAAATAGCTTCAGCCTAGAATTGTAGAGCAATACTTTTTGTCCCTCTTCAAATTTCCTTGGAGCTATGTTGCTGTCATGCTTCTTCTTTGCTCTTTCTTTGTAAATTTTAGCATTCCCATACGCTTCAGCTCTGAATTCTTCCAACTCTTGAATTTGCAACATCCTTCTTTCTCCAGCAGCTTTGCTATCCAAGTTCAAGAGCTTCAAAGCCCAGAATGCCTTGTGCTCCAACTCCAGTGGCAAATGGCAAGCTTTTCCATATACTAGTTGGTAAGGAGACATTCCAATTGGTGTTTTGAAAGCTGTCCTATATGCCCAAAGAGCATCATCTAGCTTAATCGACCAGTCCTTTCTTGAGGTTCCCACAGTTTTTTCCAGGATTCTTTTGAGTTCTCTATTAGATATTTCGGCTTGCCCACTTGTCTGTGGATGGTATGGTGTGGCTACCTTGTGTTTGACTCCATATTTTAGAAGCAATGCCTCTAATGGTTTGTTGCAGAAGTGGCTTCCTCCATCACTGATGATTGCTCTTGGAACCCCAAAACGGCAAAAAATGTGTTTTCTGAGGAAGTTCATGACTACCTTATTATCATTGGTTGGAGTTGCTATTGCTTCAACCCATTTGGAGACATAATCTACTGCCACAAGAATGTAATTATTTGAGTATAAGGTGGGAAAGGGTCCCATGAAATCTATCCCCCATACATCAAACAATTCAAGTTCCAGAATGAACTGTTGTGGCATTTCATTTCTTCTTGGCAGGTTCCCTGCTTTCTGGCATTCATGGCAGTGCTTCACTAGTTCCTTTGCATCTTTGAAGATAGTGGGCCAATAAAAACCACACTGCAACACCTTGGCTGCTGTTCTTTCTCCTGCAAAATGTCCTCCATAAGTGGATCCATGGCAGTCCCATAAGACTTCCCTTCCTTCTTCCTCTGATATGCATCTTCTGAGTATGCCATCCGAACATTTTTTGAACAAGTATGGTTCGTCCCAGATGAAGTATTTGGCATCATTTACCAATTTCTTTCTTTGATGCTTGTTAAATTCCAACGGCAAACTCCCAGTAGCCTTGAAGTTTGCTATGTCTGCAAACCAGGGTGCTTTGTGAATTACCATGAGTTGTTCATCAGGAAAGCACTCATTTATATGTGTGCTTTGTGTGCTTCCTTCTTCACATGGTATCCTTGATAAATGGTCTGCCACCTTGTTCTCTACACCCTTCTTGTCTTTGATTTCAATGTCAAATTCCTGCAACAAAAGAACCCATCTAATAAGTCTTGGTTTGGATTCTTGTTTAGCAAGTAAGTATTTTAAAGCTGAATGATCAGTGAAGACAATGACTTTAGATCCAATGAGATAGGATCTAAATTTGTCAAATGCAAAAACTATTGCCAAGAGTTCTTTTTCAGTGGTTGTGTAATTCCTTTGGTTATCATTCAAGACTTTACTGGCATAATAAATCACATGTACCAAATTGTCTTTCCTTTGTCCTAACATTGCCCCAATAGCAAGGTCTGATGCATCACACATCAGTTCAAAAGGTAAGTTCCAATCAGGTGGGGCAATGATAGGTGCAGAGGAAAGTTTTTGCTTCAAAAGTTCATAGGCTAGCATGCAATTTTCATCGAATACAAAGGGTGTATCAGAGACAAGCAAGTTACTCAAAGGTTTGGCTATTTTAGAAAAGTCTCTAATAAACCTTCTGTAAAAGCCAGCGTGTCCCAAAAAACTCCTAACTGCCTTGACATTACTTGGTGGAGGTAGTTTTTCAATGAGTTCCACCTTAGCTCTGTCCACTTCAATGCCTCTATTAGACACTTTATGGCCAAGAACTATTCCTTCTGTGACCATGAAATGACACTTTTCCCAGTTTAATACTAGGTTGGTCTCTTGGCATCTCTTAAGCACCAAGGCAAGGTGGTGTAGGCAGCTAGGAAAAGAATTTCCAAACACGGAAAAATCATCCATGAAAACTTCAATAAACTTTTCGATCATGTCCGAAAAGATGGACAGCATGCACCTTTGGAATGTGGCAGGTGCATTGCACAATCCAAAGGGCATGCGTCTATACGCAAAGACTCCATATGGACAAACAAATGATGTTTTCTCTTGATCTCTTGGATCAACTACTATCTGATTATAGCCTGAGTATCCATCCAGAAAGCAATAGTAAGCATGTCCTGCAAGCCTTTCAAGCATCTGATCCATGAATGGGAGTGGGAAATGGTCTTTTCTGGTGGCTTCATTGAGCTTCCTGTAGTCTATGCACATCCTCCACCCAGTGACAGTTCTTGTGGGTATGAGTTCGTTCCTCTCATTTGGCACCACAGTTATGCCACCTTTCTTGGGAACTACATGGATGGGACTAACCCATGGGCTATCAGAAATGGGGTAGATTACCCCTGCCTGCCATAACTTCATGACCTCCTTTTGTACCACTTCTTTCATGACGGGATTCAATCTTCTCTGAGCTTGAATGGAGGGTCTAGCATCTTCTTCTAACAAGATTTTATGCATGCATATGGATGAACTTATCCCCTTCAAATCAGCTAGGGTCCATCCAATGGCATCTTGATTGGTTTGTAGCACCTTGATCAATTCTTCTTCCTGTTCTTGGCTCAGGGCAGAGCTAATGATAACAGGATGGCTCTCATCACTACCCAAGTATGCATACTTGAGATTAGGGGGCAATGCTTTGAGCTCAGGTTTTGGTGCTTCCTTCTCTTCTTTCACTCTTTCTGGCATGCTTGGCATGGTTGTTTCAGCAGCCATGATGTCACTAACTTTAATATCCTTGTTGAACTCCTCCTCTGCCACTTCCTTTGTTGTTTCCTCAAAGGTTTCTTGTACTGCAATGTCCACTACATCCACCCTCATGCATTCCTTTAGTGATTCTGTTGGATAGCTCATTGCCTTGAATACGTTAAACACCAATTTCTCATCATGTAATCTAAGAGTGAGTTCACCTTTTTGGACATCTATGATGGCTCCAGCAGTAGCCAGGAAGGGTCTTCCCAGGATTATCGAAGCTTTGGCTTCTTCCTCCATATCTAACACCACAAAATCGGCAGGGAATATAAAATCTCCCACTTTCACCAACAAATCCTCAACTATTCCATGAGGGAATTTAAAAGTTCGATCTGCCAATTGGAGGGCCATTCTTGTTGGTTTAGCTTCCTCAATCTTCATTCTTCTCATCATTGTTAGAGACATCAAATTGATACTTGCCCCTAAGTCACACAAGGCCTTCTCCACCATGACTTCTCCTATGATGCAGGGGATTTGGAAACTGCCTGGATCCTTCAATTTCTGAGGCAATTTGTGTTGAATGATGGCACTGCATTCTTCAGTCAACAACACAGTTTCCTCATTTCTCCAGCTTCTCTTCTTGGTCATTAATTCCTTTAAGAATTTTGCATAGAGTGGCATTTGCTCTATTGCCTCAGCAAACGGAATGTTGATTTGAAGCTTCTTGAAAATCTCCAAAAATCTGGAGAATTGGCCATCCTTTTCTCTTTTCATCAAACGTTGAGGATATGGTGCTTTGGGTGCGTAAGGCTTCAGGACCTCTTTTTCTTTTTCTTTTGTTGCAGACGATGTAGAAGATTGTCCCTGTTCCTTGTCTCTCACATTTTCTTTTTCTTCATCCTCTGTGGTTTCCTTTGAGATCTCCTTCAGCTTCGTTCCACTTCTGAGGGTTATGGCCTTACATTCTTCCCTTGCAATAGCCTTGGCAGCATGAGAAACGCTTGGCCCAGGAGTTTGCTTAGACAAGTACTCAATTTGATTTTCTAGCTTCTGGATGGCAGCTCCTTGGTTTTGCAAGTTGGAATTTACTTCTTCCTTAAAGGCTTTCAATTCGGTTATGTCTTGACTCATGGTTGCAAGCATTCTTTCTATCCTGTTTAATTGATCTTGAAATTGTTGGTTCGGATTGGATTGGGCAGGTTGGTTATTTTGGCCATGATATGGTGGTTGGGAGTATGTGTTTTGTGTGGTTTGGTATGATCTTTGGTTGGAGTTTTGGTATGTGAAATTGTTATGTTGGTTGTTGTTGTAAGGTTTGTGGTTTTGTGGTTGGGTTTGCTGGTTTCCCCACCCAAAGTTTGGGTGATTTTTCCATCCTGGGTTGTAAGTGTTGGAATGTGGATCATATGATTGCCTTTGTTGATTTCCCACATAGTTGGCCTCTTCCTAATCACCTCCTTCAATGCTTACTTCCTCTTGATCTTGTGTGTGCATTGCAGCCACTTGCTTTGTGTCTAATTTCCTTGTGAGCTCTGCTAGTTGCTTGGCAAACACCTTGTTTTGAGCTAGAATTGTATCAACATGGTTCAGTTCCATGACTCCCTTGGTGTTGTGCCTCTCTGAAGCATAGTAGTACTCATTCTCAGCCACTATCTCAATCACTTCAATGGCTTCTTCCACAGTCTTTTTCCTGTTCAATGAACCTCCTGATGAATGGTCTACAGCCTTCCTTGATTCATAAGAAAGTCCATCATAGAAAATATGCAATTGCACCCAGTCAGGGAACATGTTTGGTGGACATTTCCTTGTCAATTCTTTGAACCTCTCCCATGCCTCGTAGAGCGTCTCACCATCTTGTTGTCTAAAAGTCTGAACCTCAGATCGAAGCCTATTGACCTTTTGTGGGGGGTAGAAACGTGCCAGAAACTTGCTCTCCACCTCATCCCAGGTTGTTAGGCTGTCTCTTGGGAATGATTCCAGCCACTTAGCTGCCTTGTCCCTAAGTGAAAATGGGAACAAGAGCAGTTTATAGGCATCTTCCTGGACTCCATTGGACTTCACAGTGTCGCAAATTCTCAGGAATTTGGTGAGATGTTGGTTTGGATCTTCATTAGCACTCCCACCAAATGAACAATGGTCCTCCACCAGTGATATTAGCTGTGGTTTGAGTTCAAAATTGTTGGCCTGAATGGGTGGTTTCTGAATGCTGCTACCACAATTCCCAGAGGTTGGGTTTATGTATGCACCAAGAACTCTCCTCTCAGGAATGGCATTGTTTCCATCAGCCCTCTCATGGTTGTGAAATTCTCTATCCATGTTGAGATCTAGAGCTTCCTCAAAGTTGTCCTCAGATTCTCCTTCAGATTCCTCTTCTCTCAGTACTCTCTTCCCTCTTGCTTCCCTTCTACGTCTATGAAGGGTCCTCTCTGGTTCGGTATATGGATGAGTTGATGTCTCTCCTCTTCTACCTGTCATACAAGAACACACCACAAGCAACAAACAGGTAGAATACTCTGGGTTAATGGAAGAGTATGGTTAGAGCAGTTGAGGAATTAATTCAAATAGTTAGTGGGTCAATGAGTTAGTTGCTTGAATTTAAAGGCATAAAGAAAGAAAGCAATTAACAGAGTCCAGAAATTAAAATTCAACAAGTAACTTGAACTAAATTAACAAAACAAGAAAAATGCTCAATCTAGTTAACTTCCAATTGGAGAATTGTCAATCGAAAACCAATCCCCGGCAACGGCGCCATAAACTTGATGCGCATAAACTTGTTATGCTACGATTTTAGGAAATTGCACAAACGGCAAAATTCCTTCCGGCAAGTGCACCGGTTATCGTCAAGTAAAAACTCACAATAGAGTGAGGTCGAATCCCACAAGGATTGGTTGAATGAGCAATTCGAATTAGAAGTTTGATTAGTTGAGCGGAATCAACTTTTAGATGTGAATTGCATAAAGTAAATGTGGCAGGAAACGTAAATTGCAAGGAATTGAAATTGCATAAACTTAAATTGCGAGAATTAAGGTGCCAGAAAGTAAATTGCTGAAATCAAAAGGGATGGGGGTGATTGCATGAAATTAATGGCTGAATGTAAAAGAAAGTGTAGATCAGAAATGGGGAGTTCATTGGGTGTTAGGAGATATTGAGATCTCCGAATCAAAACATTCTTATCTCTTCCTCAACCAATGCATTCATTGAATTTTGCTTGGCAATCTTATATGATTGGATCCCAATCCCTTGGCTCACCAATTCTCTCTAAAAACAAACAAATTCCCAATCCCTTGGTTTAAATGTTCATAAGAAGAGATGATGCTCGATCACTGATTATACCACACAGTTTCATGAACCACAATTTGGTAGGATTACATGTCACAATATCCCTCCAAACCCCAATTCAATTCACTGTGAGAAAGCTTCTCTAGCATGAATCCATCATTCCTTTCCCAAGGTTCCGAAGGATTCCAATTATGGGTAGTTTCTTTCCCAAGACAACTACCCAATGGAGTTAGATCGAGAAGCTTTCTAACAAAATTCAAGAGAAAAGATTGAAGAAGAAGATAAAAACTATTATTGATTCATTGAATTACAATAGAGCTCCCTAACCCAATGAAAGGGGTTTAGTGAGTCATAGCTCTGAATTCAATTACAAAGATGAAAAAAAGTTCCGAAGTGTAAAAAGTGTCAACTAACTTAAATTCTATCCTATTTATACACTTTCTAAATTGAGCTTCTGTTGTGTTTCTTGGGCTTTGAGGCCTTTCCCTAAATTCCTTTTGCTTTTGGGTTTATGGTCCATAATCCTGATGAGGCTGTGATTCAAATCTGTAACATTCATTGAGCAAACTTAGTGATAAACAAGTAATGACACAAGACTTAACAAATGGATGCTCCAGACTCATCAATTCTTCAAGCCCAATCCCATAAACCATGATATTCAATTGGGTTTCATACCATAATACGTTTAAGTTAATAATTGTGCTCAAATGCTAACTTAAACTTCAATATATTTGGCCCAGAAACCTTTTCAAAAGGTGGCGTTTAAGTTGAAGTTTAAGTTTCAGTTTAAGGTTAAACTGAAACTTAAACGTGGAATTGGAAGAAAGCAACCCAGGAGTGTAAAATGTCGAACACGTTTAAGCTTCAGTTTAAGGTTAAACTGAAGCTTAAACGTGGAAATGAAGAAAACAACCCTGGAGGAGCAATTGGGTCGAACACGTTTAACCTCCAGTTTAAGGTTAAACTGGAGGTTAAACGTGGAAAATGAAAAGGCAACCCTGGAGGAGAGAAATAGTCGAACACGTTTAACCTCCAGTTTGAGGTTAAACTGGAGGTTAAACGTGGAATTGCTCCTTGGTGAGAAAAGTGTCGAACACGTTTAACCTCCAGTTTGAGGTTAAACTGGAGGTTAAACGTGGAAATACTCCTTTGGCTCAATACTCATTCTGGCGTTTAACCTTCAGTTTAAGGTTAAACTGGAGGTTAAACGCCAGTTTCCTCTTTTCTCAGCTTTCATGATTCTGGCGTTTAACCTTCAGTTTAACCTTAAACTGAAGGTTAAACGCCACTTTCAGCTTTGGTGCATGTCTTATTCTGGCGTTTAACTTCCAGTTTGAGGTTAAACTGGAGGTTAAACGCCAGTTTCAGCATTATATGGCTTGGCACATGTGATCTTCAAGCTTCCTTTATTGATTTTGTTGCTTCTTTGCCTAGCCTCTTCTTCCCTGAAATCATCCACACAATTGCATCAAAGTCTTGCAAAATTTCATGAGAATTCTTCCATTCATAGCATTCAAGTAATATAACTAAAACTCATGGAATTTGCATCAAAATTATACTGCTTGGATGATTCATTACTTTGTTGTTCATTTAACCATTCTTGGTTACTTTAAGCTCAAGAAAATGCATAAAACAACTAAAACTAACAAAAAAAATGCTAGTGAAACTAGCCTAAGATGCCTTGGCATCAGCGTGCCTCTGGCATTTGCTGCAGCTTTTTACCAGCTGCATGGAGTCCCGGATAACTGAGGGCCAGAAGTATCCAGTCCGGATGACTTTTTGGGATAGGGTTTTGCCCCGATGTAGTGGCCACAACAGCCTTCATGAATTTCGCGAAGTATGTACTCCGTGTCCCCAGGTTCAACGCATTTGAGCAGAGATTGCGAGAATCCTCGTTTGTATAGTTGTCCTGCGATGACAGTGTAATTAGCGGCTTCCCTTTTTGTCTGTTTGCCTCCTTGGGGTCCCCTGGTAGCGTTCCGTTGAGGAGGTATTGCTGGATAGGGTAGGTCCATGATCCTTGGCCAGAGAGTGTTAGAAAGGCGTCAGTCGCAGTTGATATAGATGGTGTCCTGACGACTTCCTGAATTAGCGACCTGTTGCCGCGTCCTAGTTTGGTGCTGGCTAGTTTGGAAAGGATGTCTGCCCTGGCATTTCGTTCCCTGGGGACGTGTTGTATAGTTATGCGATCAAATCCCTCTTTTAACTTGTTTACCTTGGCAAGGTATTGCTGGAGTAAGGGGTCTTGTGTTTGGTAGTCTCTGTTGATTTGGGAATTGACCACCTGTGAGTCGGTGCACACCTCAAAGGCTTTTGCTCCGACCTCCTTGGCTAGAGTTAGGCCTGCTAGGAGGGCCTCGTATTCCGCTTAGTTGTTTGAAAATGGAAACTCGTAGCGAACGGATTATTCGATTACGACCCCGTTTTGGCTTTCGAGTATCACTCCGGCTCCTCCGAAAGTGATGTTTGATGAGCCGTCGACGTGTAGTTTCCACGACTTGGGGGAGGGGTTTCCTAATGTCATCTCGGCGATAAAGTCGGACATGGCCTGTGCCTTGATTGCGTTCCAGGGTTCGAACTTTATTTGGAATTGAGATAGCTCGATGGACCATGCTAGCATTCTTCCTGCCAGTTTGGGCTTTTGTAGTACTTGCTTGACTGCTTGGTTGGTTTGAACTGTCACGGGGTGGGCCTGGAAGTATTGTCGCAAGCGTCGGGAGGCTGTAAGGAGCGTGAGGGCCAGCTTTTCTAGGCGCGAGTAGCGAGTTTCCGTGTCTTGAAAAACTTTGCTTATGAAGTAGATGGGTTGTTGTTCCATATTCTCATTTTTGCGGATGAGTGCTGCTGCGAGTGCTTCTTCCGTTATGGAGAGGTACAAGCAAAGGCTCTCCCCTGTTCGGGGTTTGGCGAGAACTGGTGGTTCCGCTAAGACTTTTTTGAAATGTTGGAATGCTTCTTTGTATTTTGCTTCCCATTTGAAGGGGGGCCCCTTCTTCATTAACTTGAAGAAAGGGATTGCTTTTTGTGCCGATACCCCGAGAAAGCGAGATAGCGCGGTGAGCCGGCCGGTGAGTTTTTGGATGTCGTTGAGGTTTTTTGGGCTTGTCATTTCGAGGATAGCTCGACTTTTCTCAGGGTTAGCTTCTACCCCCCGCTGTGTGATCATAAAGCCAAGGAACTTTCCTGCTTCCATTCCGAAGGCACATTTTGTCGTGTTAAGGTGCATTCGGTGCTTTCGTAAGGTGTTCATTATGAGTTCGAGGTCGCTGATGAGTTGCTCGCCGGATTCGGTCTTGGCGAGCATGTCATCTATATAGACCTCTAACTTGGTCCCGGACAGGTTCTAGAATATCTTGTTGATGAGCCTTTGGTAGGTGGCTCTGGCGTTTTTCAGGCCGAAGGGCATGACTGTGTAGCAGTACGTTCCCTCGGGGGTGATGAAAGCCATTTTTTCCTCGTCAGGTCAGTGCATGGGTATCTGATTATACCCGGAGTATGCGTCCATGAAGCTGAGGTATCGGTGGCCGGATGCGGTGTCGACCAGACCGTCGATGTTGGGTAGGGGGAAGGCGTCCTTTGGACAAGCTTTGTTTAGGTCCGTATAGTCGACGCACATTCGCCACTTCTCGTTAAACTTTTTGACTAACACGACGTTTGCCAACCATGTCGTGTAGGGTAGTTCCCTGATAAAGTTTGCTTCGAGTAGGGCTTTTACTTGATCTTTGACTTCAGCTGCTCGATCTGGGGATATTTTCCGTCTTCTTTGTGCCACGGGTTTGGCTTTGGGATCTCTGGAAAACCGGTGGGACATTAGGTTGGGGTCTATTCCTGGCATATAGGCTGGTGTGAATGCGAATAGGTCTCTGTTCTGTTTCAGAAGTTGGGAGAGATCCTCTTTAAGGTCGTACGGGAGGTTCCTGTTGATAAAAGTGTACTCGTCTTTGGTTCGCCCTATTTGCAGTTTTTCCATGTCACCTTCTGGTTCTGGCCTAGGTTGGTCGTCTTGTCGGGCATCCAGGTCGGCTAAGAATATGCCGGCCGCGTCGGGAGACTTTTTCTGTAGAGCTAGGTTGGCGTTATCGCACTCTACTACGATTTCTCGGTCTCTGTGGATGGTACCTATGGAGCCTTCTTCTGTTGTGAACTTCATGAGGAGGTATTTGGTGAAGATGACGGCGGAGAGGTCATTGATTATTTTCCTTCCGAGGATGGCGTTGTAGGCGGTGGAGTCTTTGAGGACCACGAACTCGGATAGGATTGTCTTCCTCAGTTTTTCCGTTCCTATGGTGAGGGGGAAGGCGATGGAGCCGTCTAGTTTGAGGAAGTTGTCACCGAGTCCCGTGACGCCGTTGCAGTGTGTTTGGAGATTATCGTTGCGGAGTCCGAGCTTGTCGAAGGCTCCTCTGAAGAGGATGTTGGAGTCTGCTCCTGTGTCCACTAATATCCTTCGTACTAGCCCTGTTCCGATCCTTGCCGAGATGACAAAAGGGGCATCTTCGGCTGAGGTGTCATGTTGGCAGTCCTCGGATTGGAATGTTACCGTGTTGTCAGCGGTGGTGGCTGGGGTTTGGTTCCGGACTGCTAGGACTTTGATGTCCTTTTTTAGTGTTGATTTTGATTTGCCCGATATGTCTTTGCCTGTGATGACATTTACTATTATGGTCGGGTCCATTTTTGGGCTCTCCCTGGGGTTGTCTTTGTATTCTTGGGTTGCGCCCCTCTCTCTCTGGTGACCTGTCCCTTTTGGTGCATTTTGGTTCTTTGATAATCTTGGCGAACTCGGGAAGCTTACAGTCTCTTATGGCTTGTTCGAGGGCATCTTTTAGGTCAAAACAGTCTTGTGTCCTGTGCCTGTAACCTCTATGATAGTCGCAGTATAGGATTTTGTTGCCGCCGGTTCTTTCTTTGAGCTGTCGGGCCCTCGGGATGATACCTCGATCCGCTATTTGGTGGTATATTTCGGTAATCGGGGCCGTCAGGGGTGTGTAGCTAGAGAATTTGCCAATTCTAGGCGACCGGTTTGTGTTTGCTGGTTTGGGATGGTCCTTTTGACATTCTCTGGATAGGGGGTTATGTCGAGGCGCCGTGTTGGGATTTGTCGTGCTGCCGTTTGTTGGCGGCTACGACCTGGCTGACCTCCTCGTCGTTTATGTATTCCCTGGCGACGTTCTGGATCTCGTTCATGGTCCATACTGGTTTGGTGGTAAGGTGCTTACGGAAGTCTTCGTTCATGAGTCCGTTGGTTAGGCAGAGGCTTGTAACGGAATCTGTGAGTCCGTCAACCGTCAGGCATTCATCGTTGAAGCAGTCGAGGTATTTTCTTGTGGACTCGTCTTGTTTCTGTGTGACTCCTAATAGGCTGATAGGGTGTTTAGCTTTAGTGATTCTGGTGGTGAATTGGGCCATGAACTTCCGCGAGATGTCGTGGAAACCGGTTATGGATCCGTTGGGGAGGGCGTTGAACCGTTTGATTGCTGGTCCGGCTAGGGTTATCGGGAAAGCTCTGCATCGGACTGCGTCGACAGCTCCTTCTAGGTTCATCCTGGCCTCGAAGGCCGTTAGGTGCTCTTGGGGATCTTTGGTTCCGTCGTACTTCATGTCCGTGGGTTTATCAAAACCTTTAGGGAGCTTTGTCCTTAAGATTCTTTCGGTGAAAGGAGTGGCTCCCATTATTATGTGGTCGTTTCTTGTGCGCTTGATTTCTCGGTGTCGTCAGTCTTCATCCGTGTCATGTTGATGAGCTGGATCTCGAGAGACGCTGCGATTGTGCCTCTTGCTGTGTCGCCGGTTTGGCGATCTTCCGTGTCTGGGATAGCGAGAGATGCTTCGATTGTTTCTCCTGTTATTTTGCCGGTCTAGCGACCTGCTGCGATGGGATCTTGATCTGGAGGTCGCGTGACTTCCATTTTCGGCGTTGTATTTTTCCTTGGTAGCGACTCTGCCTTCAAGTTCTTGAACTCGTAGGCAGAGTTCTTGGATTATTTGGGCTGCTTTGTCCCCTGTGTTTTCGGGATGTCGTGGTCCGACGACGTCGGGTCCGTTTTCTTTGTTGTGTGCCGGGGTAGCCTGGTGGACGGTGCTTGCTATCCTTCCGTGGAGTGCGGCTTCTTGGTGTTCGAGAGTTGGATTTCTTGTTCGGGAGTTATCTTGGTGGCTTATGGAATGCTCTTCCAGTTCGTCCGCCATTCCGGCTTGATCGGCATAAGTTTCCCACAGACGGCACCAATGTATAAGATGTCTCTGATATGGGTTGAGAGATGGATCGGGAACTTGCGGGTCAAGGCGGATGCCGGATTATTTGACTGGAGCAATGGGGGTAGTACCTGCAAAGACATTCTGACGCTCAAGTCAGAATGGATCTGAGAGGTATAAAGTGTGAGGAATGAATAAATACCTGGAGGGACCTGGGTCCTCTATTTATAGGTGATGGTGGCTATCTTATCTTGTTTGGCTAAGATAAGGGAGACGTTTGAATTCGAAAGTTGGTTAGGGGCTCTAGTGGGCCGGTTCCGCATACCATTCCAGGTGTAGGATCCGTGGGCCAGATCCGTAACAATAGTGATGTAAACATTATAATTAAATGTCTTTGAAATTTTTTAAATTAAAAATATGTCAAATTAAACTATTTATTCAATACGATTTCATCTGCTTTGAAAATGTGACTGAAATACAACCAAGCATAGGAGCGATTAAGTTTCATACGTAATATTATAGGAGCGATTAAGTATTTATATATTTAAGTGTATTTTTATGACGGCAGAACGAAATATTCCCCTACTCGTTAGTAGTTACAGCATGAAGCAACTTTTACAGTGGCTAATCGCTTGTGAATTTTCATGGGCGCTCGAGTTCACTTTCAGGAAAAATCAATGAGTATGACTCGTAAAAAGTCTCTATAACAAAAAGCATGCAATGTAAAACCTTCATGAAAAATAATTGAATTTTAACGGTGGTATGAATGAGTTCACAGTTAAATTTATCGGGAGTCTTTGCAATTCAGCCGGAGACTGCAAAAACTGAGGATGGAAAGGGTCTGGAAAGTGTGGTGAGCTCCTCAAGCTTAGTTAAGCTTGCCATGGTTTCATTGCCCCCCATCAAGTTCAATTCAAATTTGGTAAAACAAATCTAAAGGTCTATCACTAACCAATGTATTATTATATGCATAAGACGAGATTCAAAATTTCAAACTCAGCAACACCTATTTAAATAAACAAATAAACTAACCACTTGACTAACCAAAATTGATTATTCAATTTCTATAATTTATTGGAGTATGTAGCGACAGATACACGAAGATTTACATGGACATAAATAATATTTTTGGCATGTTGAAATTAAGAGCATGCCTCTCAAGTAAAACAGCAGGGAGTTCCACCAATGTGATACCAAAGTACACTGCATTCTAGTAAATTAAGTAGAGGAAGAAGCCACATCACTGTAGACACTTTTCTCCCAAAGCTTGGAAGTTGGAAAGGTGCACGCACTTTGTGCATCACGTGTAAGTCTGCATCAATAACTACGGTGCCATATTGATGCCACATTTCAAACCATATACCGAAGCGCATATGCAGTCAATACTTGTATACTCTTAGATCACATTTGAAGCCAATGCTCAACACGAGGCTTCTATTGAGGCCAAGAGCCAATCACAACATAAGTCAATAGGAATTAGATACAAATAGTGCCTATGAGCTTAAAATATGCACAGAAAAGCAAACATGAATTGGCAATAATCAGTTACTAATGATCACTCCCTATTAACAGAGGAGAGTTAAAACATTGCAAGCAAATAATGGCAAAGTAAATTAAAAAATTGGACAGTAAGGTGTAGTAATAATAACGTTGCACACTACATTTGACAACAAATAATGGTAATATACATGGATATATCATTATCAAGGTTTTGAAAGAATGATATTAAATAATTCTGTACACGATCTAACTATAGGCTAAAGCAATTGGGTCACTATACCTACTACGACTGCCGTTTGAATAAGGACAGGATAAGAAGCACCATCCTATTTACGGTATATATACAATTAATCTTGATCATAAGAATCAGCTCACTGCCCGGTTCCGCTACTGTACAGATCTGCAGTTAATGAGCACATTCAGAAGTGGGAAATGAGATACCAAGTAACACTTCAACTCTACAAGCATAAATAACAAGTCAATTCACTCAAAACGCAACATTCAGAATCATCGTTATCAAGGTAAACATATTACGACAGGATTATGCATAATGAGAATGGTATACAACAGCAGCAACAACAACAACAACAAAGCCTTATCCCACTAAATGGGGTAGGCTACATGGATCAGACGACATCATTAAACCCTATCATGTATCATGTACAGGGAAGATCAACTATCTACTAACAAAGGAGAGATAACTCACATGATACACAGGACACCGCCATTGATTTTTAGAGCTCCTTCAATCTCCTGTCAATATGCAAGACTATCAACTACTCAATCCTCACACAATAATCTGCACAAAGAATTAGCAAGAAATATTTAACATTCGCTATTGCCATCATTAATCATTCTTCATCCCATGGTTGTGTCGGACAATACTTCTCCATGGACTCTCGTTTACGTTCGGGATCAAGGCTGAAATGTGAAAAACGGCATAGTCATATCTGGTTCTAGAATTATCAACTGAAAAAGAATAATCTAAAATCAAATTCATTGCAAACCTATTTCTGAATCCAAGAAGAGCATAGTGTACTGCACTGGCACAAGCAGAAGCAGGAGCTATGGCGGCTGCAGGAACTGCTCGAACTGCAGCTGCCAATGCGGGTCCTGCACCAGAGCCACGTTGGTATTTTTTCAAGGGGTTCTGAACCAACACAGCAGCAGATTTTCCCAAGCCATCACTGAGGGTCTCGTAAGCCTGAAAAGTCAAGAAGGGAAAAACCTTTATGTAATTAGGATAAAAGGCCAAAAAAAAAACATAATAATAATAATAATAATAATAATTCTTACCAGAGAAATAAGGAGTAATTGAAACTTAATCACATGCTAAATGAGGCAAGAAACATAACTAACAATGAAAACATGGTTTATTATGTATAATGCATTCATTAAGGACAATAATTTTGCCACAACCAACTCTGAATACTCAAATGGCTTAATTTTTCTGTTGGTCCTTATAGTTTTTCAAATTTTCAATTAGATCATTATTATAGTTTAAACATTTTTAATTGAGTCCCTATATAGATAAACATTTTTTAAATATTCGTTTGTGTTTGAGGTAGGATGAATTATAAAACATTCTAAAAGCAAATATTACAACTAGTAAGAATCTAATTATAAATTTATCTAATATAAGGATCTAATTAAATTTTTAAACTTGCAAGTATTCGCGTATATATATATATAGTTTCCCATCCCACCTGTTGAATTCCCTCTTGGGCATCTTTAGGTTGATTAGATCGAACATCCGTGTTCAATTTATCTTTCGGAGGGAAAGAAACTGGAGAAGGTTTGCTTGCAAGGATTTCTGCTTGGTGCAGAATGTCATGGGCTCCAGCAGCTAAATGAACTCCAAGCCCAACAGCTTCAAGAGAAAGGCTTCGAAGAAACGCAATGGTACCTGAAAAGATATTCAACTTCTATGAAGACTAAACCCAAGTTAGGCAAATTAACATTAGAACTCAGCGGACCAGAAAACTGACCAAACAATTTTATAATCATACGGTACTTCTCTATGAAATATAGGATGGAAACTTAAAAAAAATCCCGGCCAAAGGAGCATCAAAATTGACTTCCTTAATTTGTATTAAGTTCTTGCAATTAAACACAATGCTGACTCGCAATCAATTCAGCTAATCATACACTACAGGTAGGTGACACCAGAAAGAGTAATATTCCCATTAACTACAGGTAGCTTACACTGTACAAAGTAATATTAAACTCAATGACAGGACATTCCTCTTGCAACAGTAAACAAATGAAGAAATTAGTGATATCTTTCATCAAGAAGGAAAGTTTTGCTCAATATTATCAATTTTTCGATATTGTAGATCATATAGATAATGAAAGCCACTTTCTGATTACCAACAAATTTTTCCAAATATTTTGATAAACTCATAATGCTTAAGCTGCTTTTTGCTAGGACATATATCCAACAAATGCGTAAAGGATTGAAGAAATTTTAGAATTAACCTACCTCTCTGCAATCCCTTGAGCACTCTCCGCTCCTTCTTATAGTTTTTAACTGGAGATGAAACCAGCTTAGCAGCACCAGTACCAACAGCAATTAATGAGCGTACAGTAGGAAGCCCTTGCAGTATTTTATGAACCTACGTATTGAAAATTATGAATTATGAGGGGCAAAAATATTAATCACATTCTAAAGGAATATAATCCCTGTCTATTAGCACACCTGACTCTGTGATATATCTACCAACCACTCTCCAACAGCTGTTTCGCAAACACTGCCCCAACCATAGATGCCAGCAGCATGAACATGTTTCAGGTTTAGCTCAACCCCCTGAGACAAAGTACAGATGTATCATCAAAAAGTTCAAATAACACGTCCAAAGAAAAAGAACCTTTTTAATAAACATTTACTACAATGTCAACATAGTCCATCAGACAACTATATAGTAGGTAGGATTAAGAAAATTAGATAGAATAGCGGAAAAAAATAAAATAAATAGAAAGATTACCTTCCAAGGGACAAGATTTACAAGTTCTACATATTTTCCATGTCTTAATGCTGCTAGATCTACGTGCTTGGGACTATAATCAACTCGAATAAGAATAGGCCATATATCTAGCTTCTGAAACCAAAATGAATGCACCAATACATTAATATTATCATATACAAGACAGCTTCATATGATTAACTCGTCTTTTATCAAGTCTAAGATGCAGATTCAACACCAGTGTTTCTTGAAGAAGACACTTTAGAAAACAAAATAATCAGCAGCATGATGCATCGAATGAGCGACAGCCTTTCATAAGTGAAAATAATAGATTGAATGGCATTTTTAGTAATTTGATTTCCGTGTTTCTTGACAAACCTCATAGCAGAACATAGTAAATTAAAGAATAATGTTAGAAATAAGGAGTATATATATCTATCATATCTTAGCATATCATACAATATCTCTTAGGATTAACTTTTAAGTTCTTTATTATTCTGTGATTGTTTCCTTATTTGATAGGATTAGGCATTTCCTATTATTATTAATAGGTATAAGTGTGCCTCTTATAACACATAACATAATCATCAGTATTTCATATTATCTCATTTCTCTTCTTCCTCTCTAAAATCCACAATTTCAACATAGTATCAGAGCAGAACAACCCACGTGACTTATGGCCTTCCTTTCAGCTACCAAGTTCCCATAATTCGGAACTGTTGTTCATATTATTTTCTAAAGCGATTGTTCACCACCTTCTCTACAATGTTGTGCATTTACCGACAACTACAACATGAAGAATATTAGGTTGTGTTTTCCTTCCAACCTCTCATTGTGAATTAAACTAATGGCAAAATTCTATTTTTCTTTTCACTCAGTCCACTTCGAGGCTTCTTAAAGCCTCCAAGTTTTCAGAACTATTCAAGGTTTCCTGTGGTTCTCAATGAAACATTCGCTGCCTTCGGTGCACGTTCTCCAACCTTCATGGTAGAATTTACAGCCTTGGTTGCTGTTTGAAAAACTCAACTGATAAGTGTGTTGCCTTTCTTCTTCAAAATCATGCAATCCTCCAACAAGTTGGTAAGTTGATGGTCATTCCAACTACCTTCTTATGCTAATTTTCAGACATATTCCAGCATCCCTATGTTGCCTTGCTGGTCTTCATGGAGGTCATTTTATATTTTCAAGGGTTAAATTGTAAGGAGCTTAAAGCTTATTAAGTTTAGCTTGTGGAGGGTATTAGAAATAGAGAGTATATTTTATGATATCTCCTAGTACCACTTCTGAATTTTTTTTTTTTTTCGATTATCCTATGATTAGCCATTTCATATTATTATAAATAGGTATCACAACATAATCGTATCAGTATTGTCATCTTATCTCTATTCTTCCTCTCCTACCTAAAATCCACAATCTCAAGAGATAATTATTAAAAATGTAAAGCAAAACATAGAAATTATAAATTTAAGAATGTTACAGAACATCGCTTGCCTGAAAATAAGGAAGCAGTGCCTCCTGAGCAATTGAAGAGTGTTCGAGATCATTACTTCTCGCTAGCAAAGATTTTGAACCCTCCAAATCTTGGAAATTATTAGGACACTGATCATTTGAGGAGGCTTTTCCCCCAAAGAAATTAACAAGAAAATCAAGCTGGGATTGATGTAGATGCACCAGTAAAGGCAGAGCAGCAACATTTAACCTGAAAAGGAGAAAATAAAAGAATTTTATGAATCTCTTCCTCTTGTTTATTCCAATATACTATATTAAAATTTATAGGTAATTCCCTCAAATAAACTGAGATGAGAAAAGAAACACCAAGATAACTAATATCTCAAATATATAACAACACAAGTAGATCCCAACCCAAAAAGACAACTTGGTAATCATGCACTGCAAAACTCACAAGCCAACACAATAATGTTTTTAGCAAACAAGAACAATTATCTAGGGCTCCTTGTGGCAAGTCGAAACAACAACTAAATCTTTAGTCCCAATGATATGAGGATTATATATCTATATTTAAAAAAAAAAAAAAAAAAATCTTCCATCACCTTGCAAAACAGTTGGAATTATATTGTAATACTCTTACCTATACTCCTCAAGGGGAGTTAGAGGATCTGGTCTCACTGCCTCCAAGTCCAACTTAAATGCTTTTGAATGAGATTCCCGAGGACGGCCTTTTGAGTGATAATATCCTAGCACCTTCCCATTCAAAAAGTATAGCACTATAAAATTCCAGAACTTGCAAGTTCCAATATGCTTGATATAAAGTTATGTAATTGAAAGCATATTAATTTTCAAAAATACCAGTTTCCAAGGTGCATCTTGGCCTCTGTCATACAGATAAAAATCTTGAACAGACACAGACATCTTAGATACAAGTAATCCACCTTCGGGAAATGCATCATACTGAAATTTCATGCCAGACAATGCCAATTCCAACAAAATAGCTGTATCTCTGCCAGAATGCTGTCCACTTTTTCCTGAATCAGGCCAGTCCAAGCCCCCATACATTTTCCATCTTATATCAATTTTTTTAAGAACCACACGGCCACAAGGCTCACTGTGTGGTGAACTTTCATTGGATGGAATCATGATATGATCTGAAGCCTTTATCAATCCAATTTGTTCACTTTCCTCTGAAATGTGATTTTCTAGTACTTCAAAAGAGTTGCCTCCATACCATCCACCAGTTTCTTTACCAATATCTCTATGTTCTACATCCCTCAATGTTTGAAGAGAAGGCTCATCAGAATGTATACCTACGCACAACTCTGACAGAGGGCATAAGTCTGACAAAATATAGCTTTCTATAATCTCTGGAAAGCAACCCTCCTGAAGAAATGAAGTATGACTACCTTCTGGGCCTATTACAGGCATGGAGTCGGTCAAATTTAACTCATGATAGAGAACCTCAGGCTCATCTAGACTCTTCTGACCAATCTCAATCAAGCTTCCATCAAATGGCATTCCTGATTCAAAGGAATTAGATTTCCGTGTATTGGTGTCATTTACTTGAAATGCATCTTCGCATATTTCATCCATCAGGCCTGATATACCAGATCCATCTTTTGAAAATGGTTTTGAAGCAAGCTGTTGAGTAGTTGAAGCCATAGACTCACAGCTAAAATCCTTATTTTCATCATAAAATTCATCCTGTTGCTGTGCCTGTTGAACATTATCCCACCTATTCTGCAAATGAACAAGAGATTCCTCCACATCAGGGGCAAATAACTGTTGAAGTTGAGTGGCCAAACGAATCAAAGTAGCTGTTGTGTCGTGGCAAGTTTCCACACAAAGGTGAGATTTAGATAATTCAAGTTCCCATAGAAGACCACTAGGACAGTTGGTTTTCAGAATTGCCTCCATTAAAGCTTCCTGAGCAACTTTAACATAACCACTTTTCTGAAGATGCCCAACACTATAAGTGCCAGAGAATTGATTCAGCTCAGACACTAAACGAAGCAAAAGCCCCAGGTCTTGCACTCTAATTTGAAACACACTTTCTACTGAATCTTCCAATGTTGAATTTGAAAGAGTCAAGGAGGAGGCAGCAAATAGACAAGCAACATATTGTTCAGCCATATCTTGTGAAGAAAAGCTAGACTTTGAATTGGGAAGGTCACTCTCAACCACCAGATTCTTCAAATAAGGCTCATAGCTCAATGCAATATCAATCAAGCTAAGAACAAAAGAAGTTGAGTAAGAAGGATATGATTCCTCTTTCGAAATAGTGGTACCATCTACATCTTTGGTATTAGAAGCATGCAACTTAAAAAAAGATGATATTGCATGAAACCAATCCAAACGACCACCGACTGCAATTACAGTGCCACAACTGACCGTTATAGATGTAATATTATGGAAATTCTCAGGATCAGACAGATAGATAATATCAGAACCAGAAACCCTAGAAGATAATGCATTAGAACCACCTCCATCACCTCGCTTAACGGAGGTATTGCTACAAGTAAGCAGGAGAAACTCATTATCAGGAACTCCAGTGATAAACCCAAATAACTTGCCTTCTCCATGAGTTAACCGGAAGAAACCAGCATTGTTGATACCCCCAGTATTAGTGACGGATAGTAATTCAAACCTTTGAACCTTCAGCTTGAATTGATGCCACATTCCAGGAAGCTCACTCTGCATAGAACTTCTGACAGTCTCAGTTGTGTCCCTACTAATAAGAATTTCTACACAATCACATTCCACAACCACTGATGATTGTGAGACAGTAGATTCTTTCTCACTTTTAGTTTCCTGAGAAGTTGGACATGCCAAAGCATTTAGCATCTGGTGTAACAAGTGATGTATGCCTTTATATTGGGAATCGCTCACATTAATCACAACCTTTGACATATGAACATGCATGAAAAATGATGAGCTTAGAACCATCTCTTCTTCAGTTTGAGATTTCCAATCTTCCAGGTCCTTCACTGTTGATGCAGATGCGAACTCATACCCTCCTCCTGAACTATCATCTTGACCCCTTAGCTCTGAATGAGCAAATAACCTAGCTTTCTTTGCAATCCAAGGCCCAGTTACTTGACCAGCCTGCCAAACTACACTAACAACAGAGTAATAATCTCTTTTGCATGCAATAGAAAGAATCCGACTAGCAGAAAATTTCTCATGCTGCGCATTATAGGAGATGATTTTAACACTGTCATCACTTGATGTGATCACGTAAGCATCTAAATCACAAAATTTCAACTGAAGAGATTGTGCAGCTACCGAAGAAAATCTTTTCTTTGAATTTGCATTTGAGGCTTGAGTACCATCTGGAAGGAAGCCCTTGTTCAAAGGCGATGAAGTAAAATCAAGAGTAATAAACTGTGCCCACGAAAAGAATGTTGCATGATCTTCGCCTCCTTCAACAGGGAAACAAAGCATTACCCTTGCATTAGAAATAGATATATCGCCATGCAAACAGCTTGGTGAGGAGAAGGATGTGACACAAGGACCAGAACCTCCTTCCATGTCACTCAGAGATGATCCACACTTCTTATCTGCATTAGACACACTTCCCTTTCCCTCATCATGCAATTGAAGAGATTTCCCAATTTCCGTTAGCAGGCCAACTAGTGCATTTATTACAGGAAAGATTATCCAGAAAATAAATGGGGGCAGGATCAACGAGAATGATGTCTGCCCAGTCAGACAACCATCTGATGAACTTGATTGCATAGTAAACTTGCAACTGGTGATACCAAATGTTCTAAACAATGTAACTTTCATTAAGAAATCCTCATTTTCAAATGGAAAATCTGTTGCAACTGGCCCAATCAGTGAATCTGAATGTAGACCATATGATGCAGACAGAGGAAGAGCATCGAGAACCTTAACTTGTAGTTTTTGAACCAAAGCACTTTGATCTTTTGCATCAACTCCATTGTTCAAGAAACTAGCAATCTCTGCATGGTTCACTGTTCCATTAAGAGTCATACCTTGAGGACATACCTGTTGAAGTTACAATGTGTGGAATTTATTCAAAAATCAAAATCAAATATCATAGAGAATATATGGGTAGATGATGCTGGAAGGCAGGTAAAGAGAGTGCAGAACTTACCTGCAAAGTAAGAACAATTTTATTGCATGTTGCACCAAGGTAGTCAATCTTAAATCTTCCCAGTTTATCAAGTTTAGGGTCACAAAATTGTTCCTGTTCTTCATCACAGAAGGGCAAAACAACAGATATTCCAGCAAAAGTTGCCCTGAGATTGGTCTCCACATGTTGCTGTTCTGTTGAGTAATGTCATAAAGAACAAATCAGTAACCAGCATATTATCGAAAGAAATATTTATGTATTCTGTAACAAATAATGGATATAAGAGCCCCATATATTTGTAGAGTGTAAAATAAAATTGAAGAAATAAAGTTTCCATGACTAGATGTAAAGTACCAGTTGGAATATGCATGGATCCAGAAGCCAGGGTGGATGCAGCAGTAATGGCACTAAAAACAGAATATGTCCAATTCCACATTCCACTGCTCCCTAAAGCTGATTGAGAATTTCTCATTCCATCAAAACATTCAAAAAATTGGTCCACACTGCAATATTGCGCATAAGAACAGAATTTTTAGTGATATCCAAAACTATGATAAAGGAATCATTAATGTTAAGAACCCCTACAAAATGATAAAAAAAAGCAGATGTGATTTGATTAGCACGTAAATAATAGTTATCAAGAGGAAGAAACATTATGAGGATCATAGTGATAGATAAATAAGAGTAAAATAAAAAACAACTGGAGTTTCTCCATGGGTTGTTCAATCAACAGGAAATGAATAATTAGAAAGCTGTGCTGCTTCACAAAAACAAAGCATAAACAGGGAAAATATTAACAATTATATCCTCAGCATCAAGCATTGGTCAAACTTCCACTCTTCTTGAACAACTATGGCATTTAAAATAAGAAAAGAGAACCTGCCTTGCTCCAAAGTCAAGTTCTTGAATACCATCTTTATGATTTTTACGAGTAGAAAGTGGCACCCAATCTGATATAAGATGAGGCGCAGGAAGCAAATCTTCAGTTGGGGATTCTGGTCGAGTCAAAGAAGTGTAATCAGCTGGCAGATTACCATGATCAGTTATCATTTCATTGGTGGCATTCACAATAGGAACAGAATCTGCTGAATGGAATGACAAAGTTGAATTCATTTGAGAAGATCCTCTTAAATTGTTATTTGTGCTACCTTTGCCAGTCATACCCACATTCTTAAAACTTTCCCATGAATACAATAGCCATTTAAGTGTGCTAGGTTGAAATCTTAACACCACGGGATCAACATAAACATCTGCATCCAACTTGCGAGCATCTAAAGAACCATTGTTCCAAGGAATACTTAATTTTACATTCCCTCCAAATCCATCTTGTCTCCCGGTCATGATTGGGCATGTGGCTTGTTTTGGCCTCAAAATGGTTTCACCACTTCCTGCTCCTAAAACAGGTTGAAAGGATAACTCATTATCTTCACGGTCTATTTTGAGAAACTCAACTACTGCTCCATGAAACTTTACAAAATTGGTTAACTGGCTTATTCCAAGAACATCAACTTTTGAGTCAGCATCTTCAGCCAGACTTGTTCCACACTGTATTTCAGAAATTCGAAGAACTAAGGTACGATGACATTCGGATTTGGGCTCTACACCCCCCAAATATGGTTCAAAAGCAACAATTGCATTTGTTATTTTCAAATGGAAGCTGGTGAGCAACCACTTTATCATCTTTGCAATAGTTTTAACACCTTCATGAACATCCATTGAAGTTGACTTCAGAGAATCATCTGCCATTTCATGCTCACTTCTAGTAGAACTATATTTGGCATGTTGATTGTCATTATTTTCAGAGCCACAAGCTTCATCTCCACCACGTGAGTTTACATCTGTGGAGGGAGAAACCACTAGTTCAAGCTCATTCACTTCAACCTCACAACCTTTACCACTCCAAGGCATTTTAACTAACAGGTAGCCAATTGATCCTTCTTTTACTATCAAGGATGCTGTCTTTCCAAGCTGTAAAAACATGAGCAGAAGAACCCCAAAAAGTTAGTCAATATAAGCAAAACACATATAGGGTTACTCTGCAACAAAAATTAAAGCCGCCTTCATGAATTCACATTACTCTCTCCAACAAGCGCCAACTGACGGAATCAGTTTCAATGAATACTGATTTTGTTTTTCATACTCCCATCCCCCAGTCCTTCAATCACAACTAAACTACGCATTTATTGCTAGAACAACCAATTTAAAAGAAGCATCAAACTCGAAGCATTGCATTCCATGAGTATGATGAAGCGGAAACAGATTCCATTATCTAATTACCGCTGACATTAACTTATTTTGCCTTTTAAAACTACTTGTAATCAAACCCCCCACACACTTAGGACATTCTCAAAATTCAAAATTCCCCTAAATATTTATCAAATCCAAACATGCACACACTATATCCATTGTTCATTCATCGATATCATCACATCACATTAAAAACAAACCAGAGTGTTATCGTAACACGGAAACTAAATTGAAAAGCATTAAAAAAAAACAAAAACAAGAGAGAGAGTAGCAGAGCAATACCTTGGCGTTGATGAAGTCGACGTTGAGAGCAAGATCTGTGAGCTGAATGGTGCCTTGGGTGAGCTGCACGTCGAGCTGGTCAAGGTCGACGTCACCATGGATGAACTGCCCCAGTTTCTTTTTCAGGAAGAACTTGAAAACCCTCTTCAGCGCCCACCGCGAGAACATGGCCTCCGCCGATTTCGCAATGTTCCAAGGAAACATCGTTTTCGAATTTGCGGCGGAGACTTGAAAAGAATTTCTTAGCGAACAATATTCAGCAAAATTAGGGTTTATGGTGAGATGCTAGGAACAGGAAGGGCAAAATCGGAGGAATTAAACGGTGGATTGCGACGGCAGAGGATGGTGGTGGCGGCGGCGACGCGCAACGATAATAAAGCTCCATACGAAGGGGAACACAACCACTTAAAGTAATGAAAGGTGTTTTAAAACTTTTCAATAGGAGTCTCCTTCTTCAACTTTTTTTTTTTATCTTTTATTTATTTTATTTTATTTTATTTTATTTTATTTTATCTTATCTTTCTTGTTTCAGCTTCAGTATTTGCGTCATCTTCGTAGCAAACTTTTTCTTATCTTCATCATCATTATTTTAAAAATAAAATATAAAACAGATTTAGCCTTATTTACTGTTATTTTCGGATTTTGATTTGATTTTGGCTTCTTAATACTTTACTGTCATCAATCAATCCTTTTGGCAGGTTAATATTTTCTGAGAGTACGGTTACGGCGAGGTAGTGTTTGTTTTAACGTATTAGGATAGAAATTAGAAAATTGAGATTTATTATTATATTTGTTAATTTAAAGATTAATATTAAAATTTCAGTTTTTATTTTTAAAGTTAAACTAAAGATATAAAAGATTGAAATTTTTTGGAACAAATATTAAAATTTTAATAATATTTTATATTTAAAATATTCATATTTTAATTAACTAATTTTATTTTTATTTTTTATACAAATTAAATTAGAGTTTTATTTTTATTTCAATTTTTATCTCTCACTTTATACTAAACACAATATTAAAATTTATTTTAGTCTTTCTCAATCTCTATTTTTCAGTCTCAATCTCTCTTCTAAACGCTAACTCCTGAATGATAGTTATTTTGGATGTCAAGAAAGTCCCAACACAAGGTAGGGTATCATTTCGCGATAAAGTTGTAGGCACTTCTCCATTGGCTATACTTCTTCGTTGATTATAAGGACGCTATAGTTTTTAATCTAAACTACACAGTTTTGTCATACAAACTTCACGGTATTTGGAATGAAGTGTGGCTATGAACTTCTTGACGTGGGATATGGCTATTTTTGACAAAGTTTGATACGGTAGAAGAAAGAGACAGAATTTTGTTAGAAAAATCGTGGATGATGAATAGCCACTATGTAAAAATCAAACTGTGAAATTCTTCTTTTAGAGCGGGTGAAAGATTTTTGGATCCACCATAGTATGGTGGATTAGAATTACATGGTTACCTCTCATGTATTATCATGGAAAATTCATGAATAAGATAGTTTCAGCGATAAGTAACTCCGTTAAGATCGATTTTGCATCAAAATCAGTAAAGAAGGGTAAATACACTCGTACTTGTTTTCAGATCGATTTGGATTTATCAATAGCGCGAATAATTGTAGTAAATGAAATTGAATATAATATTGAATATGAAAGTTTGTATTTAGTTTGTGGGCGCTGTGATTGTTACGAGTATATTGCAAGAGAGTATTCAAAAAGAAAAAAAAGATGAAGTCAATATCAGTTCATTATTTGTAATGGCAGTTGAGAAACAGCAACCGCAAAATTTGATATCGAAAATTTTGAATTGTAGAAAATTAGACAACCTGCAAGATGTTTTCGAATTTGGCAAAGGAGGAATTAATGAGAAATCGAATTCAACATATCCTGAGGAGAAAAGTCTACATGTAAAGGAGGGATAATGTATCTCCACATGCAAATGAAGCAGATAGACCGTGGTCTAAGAATCAAAAAAATTAAGTAACCAGTTATTATTATTAATATTAATAATAATAATAATAATAATAATAATAATATAATTGTCTGAGATAGGTTGATCATGATGTCCTAATGTCCAACAATCTATATTGCTTGTCGAAGAGTGGAGAAAGGCGTGCCCTTGAAGTAGTTGTGGAATTTGGTCTTGAGGATGTCGTAGACGTTGTCAGGGTTGGAGATGATATTATCAAGGATGTGAAAGTGGATGCTTTTGGTGGGTGAAGTGCAGAGGAGGTAGATATACCAGTCACAAAGATTTAGGAAGTGTGTGGTTCATGACATGTTGAGGTAGGTGCGACACGTGTGACAATTACACCATGGTTTAATCTTGGAGTTAAAGAGGAGGAATGAAAAGATAGAAAAGAAGACTGTGAAGATGAAGAAGGAGAGTATGAATATTAGGGTTATGTAAGATATGATAAAAATTGGGAAAGAACAATATCATTTTCGAATAAATGGGTCAGAGATCATTTTGTCCCTTGTTAGAGTTGTCAGGGATCATTTTGTCTCATATTAGAGTTTTTTCAGGGACTATTTTATCTTCCGTTAGAGTTAACGGAGCCAAGGACCTAAGTGACTGGCGGAATTAATTGTTAGGGACCAATCGAGTAATTAATTTTAGTTGGGGACTAAAATGTCTGGTTTAAAATTCTTTGAGGACCAAAATGGGTATATACTCTAAAAATTTTGATAAAATCACAATTTAATAATTAAAAAATTATTGAAGGGTGTTTTAAAAAAAATTAATTACTAAATTTTTTAAAAAATATTTTGATAAAAATACAATCTAATCAATAAAAAAATTTATTAAAGGGTATTTTGGTAAGTAAAATTTAATGACAACAAAATAAAATTTTTGTTAACGGATATTTTTGTAAAAAATAATTTATTTTTTCTTGAAAAATGGATAAAGTTAACATTAGTTAACATAAAAAATTTAAAATGGATTAAAGAGGAGGTTTTTTTTTAAATTATAAGGGATGAGAATGTACATTTTACAAATAAAGAGGACAAAAGTATCATTTTAGCATCTCTCAGAGTATAGGAGTGGAATTTTCTCTTGAAAAAAGAGAGAGCGCAGATTTGGAGAAAAGAAGAGAAGAAAGGGTTTGCACTATTCACCATCTTCTTCTTTTCTCCATAACTTTTTTCTTTGGAGCTCTGATTGACAAGCCGTTTGCAGCCATGCGTTGCTCTTCTCATCCTCTTCAATTCTATCTAGGTATTATAGTAAGTACCTCGAAGATTACTGTCTAGTTTTATTTTTTCTTTCAATTCACATCTTGGTTGGATGTATATTGAGATATTGAGATTTTGGTTGTTTATGAGTGGTTTAGTACGAGCTATTGCTAGGTTTCATCACAAATCTCAGTGGATAAAGTAAGAAATCACTAAACTTTTTGTGGTTAGTTGAATTTGATAAGTCCTAGTGTTGATTTGTTTAATTTCATGTTACTAGGGTAAAAATGTATGTTAATTGGAATTGATTTGGTGAATTAAATTACTTGGAGCTGAACTCATTGTGGCTGAATTTGAAAGCTTGTGAGGAAAAGGTCTTTTAGTGGTTTTGAGTTTGGAAAAAAAAATCGGCTAAAATACCGTTTAAGTTTTATTTAAATATCATATAATGTGACAAAAAATCCTAGGTTAAATATAACAACTCAAATTTTTAAAAATTAAATAACAAGTGATTTACGATTTATTGTATTTGTTAATAATTTTATTTAAAAAAATTATTTTTTTAAAAGTAATTAAATTAAATTTTATAATATTTTGAGGTTAAAATTTATTAAAATTTATAAATAATTATTATTATAATGAGATATTTAAAAAAAAGAATTATTATTATTATTATTATTATTTTGGGTAAGGGGACAAGGAAAAAAGATTTGGTCCAAGCCTTTAAAAAAGTAAAAAAGAAAAATTTGATATATATATATATATATATAGAAAAAAAAAATATATATATATATAGAAAGAAATTGGCAACGTGGTTTGTAATGACTATATACATATATATTATCATGACACTTAAGACTTAACGCCACAAATCCTCAAATAATCCCCATCATGCCTTTTATTATATTCAATGTCATCACCGAATTAAAATTGGGAAAGGGAATGAAAGTGAGAGGCCGAGTGTCTTTGAAGGAGAGTCGTGACACCTTCATGATTTTCGACTCTAATTTATTGAGATCCGTAACTCTAATAAAAAATCTAACTCGATAAAAATATTTGTATTCTTTTCTTTTATACGTTGGCATTATTTTTATATGGTAGAAGTTGATGGTGACATAGTTCCTCTTCTCCTTGAGTTCGTCTAATTAGAGTTCTATAAGGCACAAACAATTTCTGACGTTTTTCTCTTCAGCAACTTGGTTAGAAAGCTTCTTCGAAATTTTCGTTGATTTTAAATCCGTACGGAGGTAGAAGGTTCGTTTTGAAAGTATAAATTTTTAATTCATGAATGCTCAAAAGTTTAATGAATAATTGCAAATAATTTATGACTCTTTGGACTGATTGATTGAAGAATTTGTGTTGGATTTGTGACTGTGAAAATAATTGAATTTGATGAATATATATTTGATTTTCTAAATGTTTGAGAATGCTAATGATTCTGATTTATAGCTGGTTGTGATAAGAATTGTCAAAACTGATGCTGTGAATAAATTATGTGTATGTTTTGATAAAATGATGTAAGAATTGAGAATAGTGTATAGATGGAAATAAGTTAAGGAATGATGAAAGTGGGGGAACCCGCGATGGTGGTAAAGTCTATTTTAAGGAAAGGTTTGCCAAGTTCTTATAGAATATACAAAAAAGTGATTTTATTTTGGAAACCTGATTTACAAACTTATTTTGAAAAATGACCTTATATTAGAAAAAGATTTGGTTTACATATTTACTCATAATTGAGAAAATGATTTTTGTATTAAAAATTTGACTTATTGAAAGTAATCTTTGAGAATTGAAAATGAATTTATAATATTGAATTTGATTTGTTTGAATTATCAAAAAGGAGTTTTTGAGAATTGAAGATGGTTTGGCAAAAATTCTTGAAGAGTGGCAAAGTCCGAATTTTAGAAAAAAATGCTGTAGAAATTTTTATAAAACTCCGAAACTTGTTTAAAGTGTTATTTAAAAGAAAATTTGATTTAAGAATCGTATTAATTGATTTTGATTTATTAAGAAAAGTATAATGTTTTAAGTTCAATCTATTAAGAAAAGATTTTGTTTTAAGTTATGAACTGAGTTCTGTTTATTAAGAAAGTGACTTTTATCTTGAATAAAAGTTAAAGAAGTTTGGGTATTTGGAAATTAAAGGTTTTGATGCTAAGACTTAAAGTATACCTATGAGGTAATGTGGAGGTAAGAGTGATTGATTATTTGGTGATGCAGAGGTATGTGTAATTAAGCGATGCTGTGAAAGTATGTTTAATAATGTAGGTGATATGGAGGTATGTGTATGTAATTGGTGATATGGAGGCATAATAAAGAGAAAGAAAATAAGAAGCCATGTATGAAAGAGATAACTGGAACGGATAATGAATAATGAAAAGCGTATGTCGAATGGGCCTTGTGCCAAATTGCTAATGCGAAAAGGCCCGCCTAATTGATAGCTTGAGATTGCTAGTGCATGAATATTCGCCTAATTGATAGCCTGTTTCTACCATGATGCCAAGATATCCTAACTGACTTACCCATGATGATAATTGTGCCTAACTGACACGGTAAAGAAATCATATTCGAGGTTCGCCTTGAGTAACGTCGGGTTGCGGGTAGACAATCGACGCATGAGCTCATGGCCTGCTTAGGACAGACATGCATCATATTGTTTGCATATTTGTATTTGGTTGTGTTTTACTTGTTGTATTTTCTCTGTGATTGTGCTAGTTGTCTTATTCTGCTTTGTGTGTTCAATTGGATCTCTGGTACTATTAGTTTATGTTTTAAGGTGTTTAAGAATTATTGTTGTAAATAAGTTTTGATTTAAGTTCAGAAATTTTAAAGAAAGTAATTAATTGTCTAAAGTAAAATTAAAGAGTATTTTCAAAGGCTTGATTGATAAGAGAATACTTTTACTAAGTAAAGTCAATTATTCGCATTTTGGTTCATTATTTTTACGGCATTCACTTTCCCTACTTAGAATATGCGAGGACGACATTCTCACCCCTCTACAGATCTTCTGTTTCAGCATCAGGTTCAGAAATCCTTGGCGAAGAGCCGCGACCGATCCACAGAGTTTTGTAAATATATGAATTTGTATTTCCTATATTTGGTTTAGTCCTAGAATTTACTTTCCCCTTGCTGTTTATTGTTTTGACTTTTAGAGGGGCAAGACTTGTAATTGAGAATCTTTGAATAAGTCTATGTATATAAAGCCATGTGAAGATATATACTTTTGTGGTTAGGTGTTATAAAATAAAGTCTCCTTTCGATTTCTTAAAATTTCGATTCGTATTCATAAAGGCTCAATATTAAATAAAGATAGTATAAAATAAAAAGGTTTAGAGGTAAGTAACGCTTGGATTTTTAGTACGGTCATGAGATGCTAAAAGTTAGGGTGTTACACTAAATGCCCTTAAGAATAAGTTTGAATTGTGTGATTGGATGGAATTTAAATATTTTTATTGATGAAGTGTTGATTTTGATTTTGATTTGGTGATTGGTTGTTTATGAGTTGTGAGAATGTGGTATGAGCTTGATGATTGACATTATGAAATGATGAATTATTGAGTTGATGAGTTAATGAATGTTGGGGTAGAGGCCATGAATTTCGGGCTTGAGGCCGTGACCGGATAAGTGTGATTGATTGACAATATGAATTTAGTGTGGTTATGTTTGGATTTGGTAACTATTACATTTGGTATTGAATATGTTAAAAGTAGTTGGTTTTGTGAGTTATTGATTGAAATGGATTGAAATGATTGATTACTTTTGGATTTGTACGGAAATGAGTGGTTGGATATGTGTGTTAGTGGAATTGATATAATATATTTCTGTTCTAAATATAAGCTTGAAACTTGATTCTTGGTGATGAAGGATTTTGGAAATTTGAAGAGTGTTGGTAGTATGGGTATGATAGAGGTTTGATTTTGTGTAAAAATGTCTTTGAAACTGTTTTGGATGTGTTGGCTTGAGTTCAAATGGTTTGGCTTTAGAAAAAATACAAATTTAGTAAAAGCCTAAATTTTGGCAGAAATAGATTTTTAACTAACTACGGCGGACTGCAACTCGGTCTTCGGAATTGAAAATTCAATAAAATTAGGTTTTTTTTATAAAAATTTATTCAATGATCTTTCCAACGGTTCAAAAATGGTTGAAAATGAGTTTTGTATAAAAAGTTATGAACGTTTGAAAATCTGGTTTCAAAACTGAATTCTGCAGAAGTTGCAAAATTTTGAGGTCATGCGTACGCATAACCCATGCGTATGCATGATGGGCATTCCAGACTTTAAAAGATTTTGTGCAAGTACCATGTAAATACCATGGTACGCGCGAAAGTGGACTTGTGCGTACGCACAACCACTTAGTTTTGCAGAAAGTATATTTTTGTGTTTTTAACCATTCTTCGAGCCTTCTAAACTTCTGTAAAACCTGTTATGAGTTTAGATCCAGTGAATTAGAGGGTAGAGGAGCTAGGAATGAGACCAAATAAGTCAAGACAATGAATTGAAGAAAGATGAACTAAATGTAAAGTGAAGTATAATGAGGATGAATATGATGATAAGGAATGATGATGAGTGATAATTCATTATGAGCTTGAGATATGATGATGAACTTTTACGATTGAAATATGATGAGGATGGTTATAAGATTGAGAGAATGATTTTCAGTAAAAAATAATGAGGATGGTTATGAGATTGAGATGTGCCTGCCCAGGTAGTATGCAAGGGTCTGGCCTTGTCCCACTTACTCCGAGTTAAGTGAGGATTGTAACACCCTAATATTCAAATCCTTATGCTCAAGTCATAAGTCAATGATATTACGGTTGTACGACTCTCAGGTGGATTTTTAATATATAAATATAGGTAATTTCGAAAGGAGTATTAATTGAGAAGCCTGAAAAGAGTAGAAATAAAATCGCGAAGGCGTATCACTCACGTTTCGAAAAACAAAAAGATAAACCGTGAAGCCGAAAGCGATATACGGACAAGGCATAAAGGAGATTAAGAGATAGATAACAGATAGATATATATAACATAAGTAAATAGCCACTAGTCGCGACCCACAAAGTTTAGGCCGGCTAGGGTACAGTATGAAAGTAGTTGACAACAGTATATCCTACTCTCTCTCAAAGGAAACATGAGAGCCTCTATAGGCAAGTTCAAAAGAGTTCAATACATAATATAATCTTTTCGAAACAAAGGTGGAGAGATTCTAAGCAAAACACAAAATAGAGAAAATAAAGATCTTCGCCGTCCCTCAGACGGACCACAGCTCACTTCTGAGCACCTGGACCTGTATCTGAAAAACAAGAGATATATACGGAATGAGAACCCCGGGCCCATGGGTTTCCAGTACGGTAAAAGTGTCAAATAAATATAATGCACAGCAATAAAAACTCACTAAGCATCATAAACTTCTTCAACAATTATCCATTCTAGGTTCTCGCTAATCCATGAATAGGCAACGGTCATAAAGGAGTGCTAAACTAATTCATGTTTCACATGTTTCCCAACTCGCTGACTCTTACACGAATCATACTCAGAATCATAAACAAAACCATCACCAGTTATTCTACCTCAGCAATTCTGTTTCAATACATCATACCCTCACCTGGAGCTAGTGAAATCACATCACTGCGTCTACCTAGGGAGCTCAAATTATCTCATCAAGAACAGCCCTCAACATCCACTGACACCAGCATGAGGGGCCTCTCAGTTGTACAAGCACAAGTAATACAGGCAAGTAATACACAAATAAGGTACAAGTAGAACAAGTAGCACATAATCAGTTAACATAGCATATATGATGTAGAAATCCAAAACAAATAGGCAAACCTATACAATTCAAACATATGCAAATGATGTATGCCTGCCCTATGGCTGATGATATCATCTGTCGGTTATATAGCCAACCCGACATGTCTTGGTAGCTAACCATTGGACAAAAACACCCCTTGCTACTACCCGCTCGACCCAGAGCCAGTGGAATAACCACTACTGCGGTTACTACACAGGCGGGTGTTTAAAAGCTCAACCTGGAGCGAGTGGATTCACCACTACTGCCGCTACTACCCAAGCGTCACAATCTCTGACCTGGAGCAAGTGGGACGAACCACAACCCTTGCTACTACCCAGGATTTCAAAACATACATCCGTTCAGTTTAAAAGAAATCATCATTGTTATCAAATCTCAAACATTAACCTGGAGCAAGTGGGACGAACCACAACCCTTACTACTACCCAGGTATCAGAGCTACATTCATTCAAAACTCCATAGTTAAACTCATTTATCATAGACATCCTTTCCCGTCTTATACCCGGAGCAAGTGGACAACGCCACTGCCTACTACCCGGGGTTACATATCACATTTCAACATTTTCCATTATTATCCATTTAACACATTCATTCATTAATCATATATGCATTTATACTCAGCCATAATTCATAATGGCTTTGCTGTAACCCGGCAATAACTCAGCCATCCGGCTCACAGTTCAATCCAGAACTAACCTATTTATCAACATGGCTCCGCCGTATCCGGCAATAACTCAGCCATCCGACTCATAGTTCAATCAAGAACCATCCATTTATCAATAAATATAGCCCTTCGGCTCATGGCATACACGGTACTTCCACCGTCATCCTCCATATCTTATATAATCATCTTTAATCATCATTGATCATAACTTTTTCCCTTGCTTCATTTGCAAGTTACCACATCCCCTAGCTCCTTTCTCATTGCTAGGCATATCATAATGATTTAATACATAAGAGTGAGATCGGAGGCTTAGAAATATGAGATTTAGCTTTTAAAACTCAAAAATCAACTTTGGCATGAAAACAGGGCCACGCGCACGCGTACTTCACGCGCACGCGTGGATGCCTACAAAGCTCATCGACGCGTATGCGTCATACACACGGACGCGCGGATTGAAATACAGCCAGACGACGCGTAGGCGTCAGCCATGCGTACGCGTGGGTGTATTTGCGCCCCAGGCACAAAACTGGCACAACTCTGGCACAACTCTCGGGAAAATGGCTGGGCATTGAGTGCAGCGCATCGACGCGCACGCGCACACCACGCGCAAGCGTGGATGGTGCCTTCTAGAAGAACAGCGTGCTCGCGCCATGTGCGCCTACGCGCGGGGGGTCATTCTGCTAAAATTTTTCTAAGTTAAAAGCTGCAGAATTCACAAATTCAATCCCCAATCTTCCGACGGACATAACTTTCTCATTTTAAATTGTTTTCCGCCCATTCTTCAAACGGCATGGACTTCCCGGATCCAATTTTATTTCTAAACGAGTTTGGCACAAAATGGGGATCCGAAGTTCAAGTTATGTTCCATCAAAGTATGCCCAAAAACCATGTTTTCACTCAAAACCACAAAGTGCCATTTTCAAAACAAGCCATTTCCGACTCTTTTCAAAATCAACCAAAACATGCCAATTTCATCCCTTTTCTTTGAAATCAATCAAAGTATATCAAAATCGACATTAAGCCTCCTCAACTCATACACTAACACATTACCACAATTCACAAAACCGCCATATAACCATTTTTACCCATTTCAAACAAATGACTAAATTACAAACACATTAACATGTCATACATCCTTCCTCATCCCAATTTCCAACAATACTATTTCCAATCAAGTATCATTATACATAATCAATATCATACTCACTATCACATGGTTTCACCCACAAATCAACCTTAATCATTTCTCAAGCATATATCACAACATACATATCTCTCATGCATCATCATACCATCAAGGCATCAATAATCATGATCACATATATGATCGCATAACATACCTCAACCAAAACCAAACATATCTCATCTATACAATTTCACTCAAAATTACCAAATTCCACGCTTCAACTCCTCAAACCTTATTATTCAATAACCAACCCAATCATTCATGTATTCATTATCTGAAATTCATCCAATCACTTGTGTCATCATACAATGCACACATCAACTTACCTTCCTTACCTCTTTCCGGCCTCCGGCCCAATTTCACAATTTAAATGCATAAACCACAAATCAATACTCATTACCCAATACATCAAATTCTCAATACACCAAGGATACAAGGCCACACAATTCTCAATCCAATCATTAATTCACATTACATACCAACTATGCATATTAGCACCAACCATTTACACAATCCAAACTTAATCCTAGGGGCATATAGCCTAGGAATTCTCATCACACCACACCGTACGTAAATGAAACTTAAACCGTACCTCTTGTGGCTAAACCAATTGAACCTCTTCTACGGAAGTCTCCACCAACCCTTAGCTCCAAGCCGCACCAAAGCTCCACAAGCAACACCAACCTCCCAATTGTGCATCAAAATCACCAAATACACTAACATAACCAATATCACATACATACATCAACCTAGGGCTCATAAAAATGACAAATCACAAGGGTTTGAGCACTTCTTACCTCAGCCCATATGAAGTAGGGATAGAACCCACTTGGAATCCATGTTGGAGTATCCCTTAATCCCCAAAATCACAAGATTTCAACACCAACTACCCAAAAACGTGTAATAGTGGGGAATTTCGAAAACTGGGCAGAGATGAATGAAATACTGATAAACCACTATTTCATGGTTTATCTTGTGCTCAATTGAGTGGATTTTATCAACTCTTTACCCACTTATTCATACTATTTGCATGGTTTTACATTTACCTTCCTAATTATGTGCTTCGATTGAAAACATGCTTCTTTGGCCTTAAGTTCCCTATGTTTAAACCTCTCTTATTACCATTAGATGCCTTGATATGTGTGTTAAGTGTTTTCAGATATTATAGGGCAGGAATGGCTTGGAGGATGGAAAGGAAGCATACAAAAGTGGAAGGAATACAAGAAGTTGAAGAAGTTGTTAAGCTGTCCAGCCTGACCTTTTCACACTCAAACGGCTATAACTTTAGCTACAGAGGTCCAAATGATGCGGTTCCACTTGCGTTAGAAAGTTAACGTCTGGGGCTTCGATTTGATATATAATATGCTATAGTTGCCCTGACGCTAGGCGACGCGAACGCGTGATTCACGCGGACGCGTCGCATCTGCGAACTTCAACCCGCGCGGCCGCGTAGGCGACACCTCCGCGTCACTTGGCCGCGACCTGTACGGATCAGAAAGCGCTGGAAGTGACTTCTGGGCTGTTTCAGACCCAGTTTTCGGCCCAGAGAACACAGATTAGAGCTATAAAGTGGGGGAATGCATCCATTCATAAGGAGGCTCTCAGAATTCACTTTCCATGTTTTAGATGTAGTTTTTAGAGAGAGAGGTTTTCTCCTCTCTCTTAGGATTTAGGACTTCTCTTAATTTTAGGAGTGACTCTCGATCCCAGGTTCAATGTTCTTTTATTTTATATTTATCTCTTACTCTCAGATACTTTAATGCTTGCTTGTATTAGTTATGTTGCCTATTTGGCTTATGCTACATTCATGTTATAATTTTCTTATTTAATGTTACTTGAGATATTTCAGTTTAATATTGCCTTCTTTTTTTTATGCCATTAATTATTCCAAATCTGAAGACATTTTCATTCCAGCAGATTTAATTCCTTTTCCTTTTGGTCTTGGTTGAGAAATCAGTAACTCAGGAGTTATCTTAGCTCAACATAATTGATAACTGTTATCTTTGCTAATTGAACTGAACTTCAATAATCCCAACCTTTTCTTAGGAAATAAATAGGATTCGAAGGTCAACTAATTAGTCCCTTGACTTTCCTTTTCCTTTGCTTTAGCAAAGGTTGACTAAGTGGAATTAAGATTCAACTTTCATTATTATTGATAAGAATAACTAAGTCTGGACTTCCAATTTCTCCTACCTTGCCAAAGGGTTTGCTTTACAGTATTTATTTATTTTAATTGTCATTTAAATTATTTGCCATATTTATTCCTCATTCTCAAAACCCCAATTTTACCTTTTTCATAGCCAATAATAAGAACATACCTCCCTGCAATTCCTTGAGAAGACGACTCGAGGTTTGAATACTTGGTTATCAATTTCAAAGGGGTTTGTTACTTGTGACAACCAAAACGTTTGCACGAAGGAATTTCTGTTGGTTTAGAATCTATATCTACAACGCAACTATTTTTATAAAATTCTTTACTATCAAAAATCCTAACGTCAAATACTCACCACAAAACTTAGATAGAATTGTAGAGGATGAGAAGAGCGATGCGTGGCCGTAAACGGCTCGTCAATCGGAGCCCCGTAGCTCAAGTTATGGTGGTTTGAAGATCAAAGAGAGTTAGATTTTCTCTCTTCTCTCTTCTCAATTCCGCGCCCCAACCCTTCCTTTTAGGGTAAAATGAGCTGAAATGCTCATAACTAATGTTTATATATGTTGGGTCTTGGGCCCACTTAGGCCCAGTTCACTTATTTTTGTCCGTTGGCCCAATTTTGGGCCAAAACCTTTAAGATTAGCGCTCCAAATCGCACTTTAAATATTTCTACCTCCCCTAATAATAATTTCTCATTTCTTAATCTTATTTACTCATAATTAATTTTCTCAGCTGCAGTACCAGACAGACCTCAGCCGGTACTTCCGGTCAAAATTTCACTGTGCGCTTTTACGCAGAAAACTATGTCTTCCGACTTGGAAAAATTCAATGAATCCAAATATCATATTTAAATCATCAAATTCCAATTGCCAAATCTTCCAACCATATTCGCTCCTACTTAACTTATTATTCAATTAATTTCGGTTAGACCGGGTATTACATTCTATCCCCCTAATAGAAATTTTTGCCCTCGAAAATTCTATCCATCACTGCGAGTACGCGAGCATAGACTTCCTTTATATCCAACGCATAACAGTTCCAAGGTCTTTTTACTCTACGCGCTTCCGTTGACGCGCTCTGATTTCTCTATCTCCGAGGGTCTCAGTCATTTGTTCAACGCCGCTCAACAGCCTCGTTCCTTACTTTTATCGTCTCACCAACTCACACCCTATTAAATCTCAAATCATGTCATCAATAATATTGCCGTCATCGTTAATCATAGCCATCATTCCACATCACTATAATCAATCAAAGATCATTCTCGAAACTATAACCAACACTCTTTCAAATTCTTGGGAAATCTTGACAGCACCTCTCCTAAAAACTGGAGTCTACCACCCGTCACAGGTTTCCTCAAACCAATCTAAGTACCACATCAGCATTGCAATTTAAAGGTTTCCAAACCATTCCTCTGAAACCGATCATTACAAATCTTGATCTAAATCTAAGGTCACCATGACCAAACATCATAGCACTCATCTCTCGAACATGACAACTTGCACTTAATCATCATCTAAATTCGATTACGCATCAATGATAATTTCCTCATTCGTTTAAGAACCATTAAGGCTCACAGCCGCAATTAATTCCAATTATCTAGAATCATTATCTGCATAAGCTCTCTAAACTTTTAAGTACTCAAAGCATAAAGCATTTCTAATCATACCCCACTTTTCCTTATTATTACCATACTATGCTAACGCTTTAGCAAGCTTCCGCTATGCCATTTTGATTTCTCGTCAAGTATTATTAGTTCCATCACTTATTTTCTCAAGTACTAAACCACAACTTAACTTGACTGACAATTCAAACCAACGTTTCCAAATCCATCATTTAGGACCATACCTTATCTATTTAAATAAAAGGAACTAAAAGTCACGGGTTCAATCCGTTTTACCAAAAATCTAGAAATCAACCAACTACATAACAAACACAACACATCATTCTCAACAGAAAATCATTTACATCACAGGCATTTATCCATTTGTATTAAGGCAATTCCTTACTCGGACCATCCGGCTTGCTCCTCAGTCTAATATTAAGCTCGACAGTCCCAGTTCTACTGTACATGCGGTATTATAAAATCACGCACTATCCTTTAAGCTTGATGATAATAATTACCTCAATCTTACTGTCGCAATCGGTCTGTGGTGGACGAAATTGTGATCACCAAAAAGTTGGTCTCTTTGTACTTGTATGAAATTTAAATATTGGCTCTATTGGAATTTATGATCACAACTCCATTCAACTAACCAGCAAGTGCACTGGGTCGTCCAAGTAATACCTTACGTGAGTAAGGGTCGATCCCGCGGAGATTGTTGGTATGAAGCAAGCTATGGACACCTTGTAAATCTCAGTTAAGTGGATTCATAGGGTCAAATGTAATTGGATTAGATATTTAAAAGATAAATAAAATAAAAAGGGATAGAAATACTTATGTAAATTAATAGTGGGAATTTTAGATAGGCGTATGGAGATGCTGTGCTCCTCTTGAATCTCTACTTTCTTATTACATTCATCCAATCCTTCTTACTCCTTTCCATGGCAAGCTGTATGTAGGGCATCACCATCATCAATGGCTACTTTTCATCCTCTCGGGAAAATGGTCCAAATGCTCTGTCACAGCACGGCTAATCAGCTGTTGGTTCTCGATCATGTTGGAATAGGATCCATTGATCCTTTTGCGTTTGTCATCACGCCCAGCAATCGCGAGTTTGAAGCCCGTCACAGTCATTCAATACCAGAATCCTACTCGGAATACCACAGACAAGGTTAGACTTTCCGGATTCCCGGGATCCTACTCGGAATACCACAGACAAGGTTAGACTTTCCGGATCCCCATGAATGCCGCCATCTATCTAGCTTATACCACGAAGATTCTGTTGGGGAATCTAAGAGATATGCGCCCGGCCTAGAGTAGAACGGAAGTGGTTGTCAGTCAAGTGCGTTCATAGGTGAGAATGATGATGAGTGTCACGGATCATCACATTCATCAAGTTGAAGTACAACGTATATCTTGGAATAAGAATAAAAGAAAATTAAATAGAAAATAATAGTGATTGTATTGAAACTTGAGGTACAGCAGAGCTCCACACCCTTAATCTATGGTGTGCAGAAACTCCACCATTGAAAATACATAAGTGAAAGGTTCAGGCATGGCCGAATGGCCAGCCCCCATGGTCTAAGGACTATGCGCCCCCAGATGTTCCTTAGATCTAAAGTGATCAAAAGATGTCTAATACAATAGTAAATTATCCTATTTATACTAGACTAGCTACTAGGGTTTACATGAGTAAGTAATTGATGCATAAATCCACTTCCGGGGCCCACTTGGTGTATTCTTGGGCTGAGCTTGATCTATCCACGAACTGAGGCTTCTCTTGGAGTTGAACTCCAAGTTATAACGTGTTTTGGGCGTTCAACTCCGGATCATGACGTGTTTTTGGCGTTTAACTCCAGACAGCAGCATGTACTTGGCGTTCAACGCCAATTTACGTCGTCAATTTCCAAATAAAGTATGGACTATTATATATTGCTGGAAAGCTCTGAATGTCTAATTTCCAACGCCATTGAGAGCGAGCCATTTGGACTTCTGTAGCTCCAGAAAATTCATTTCGAGTGCAGGGAGGTCAGATTCCAACAGCATCAGCAGTCCTTTTGTCAGCCTTTTTCAGAGTTTTGCTCAAGTCCCTCAATTTCAGCCAGAAATTACCTGAAATTATAGAAAAACGCAAAAACTCATAGTAAAGTGCAGAAATGTGAATTTAACATAAAAACTAATGAAAACATCCCTAAAAGTAGCTTGAACTTGCTAAAAACTACCTAAAAACAGTGCCAAAAAGCGTATAAATTATCCGCTCATCACAACACCAAACTTAAATTGTTGCTTGTCCCCAAGCAACTGAAAATCAAATAGGATAAAAAGAAGAGAATATACTGTGAATTTCAAAATATCAATGAATATTAATTATAATTAGATGAGCGGGACTTGTAGCTTTTTGCTTCTGAACAGTTTTGGCATCTCACTTTTTCCTTTGAAGTTTAGAGTGATTGGCGTCTCTAGGAACTTAGATTTTTGGATAGTGTTATTGACTTTCCTAGTTAAGCATGTTGATTCTTGAACACAGCTACTTAGGAGTCTTGGCCGTGGCCATAAGCACTTTGTTTTCCAGTATTACCACCGGATACATAAATGCCACAGACACATAACTGGGTGAACCTTTTCAGATTGTGACTCAGCTTTGCTAGAGTCCCCAGTTAGTGGTGTCCAGAGCTCTTAAGCACACTCTTTTTGCTTTGGATCACGACTTTAACCACTTAGTCTCAAGCTTTTCACTTGGACCTTCATGACACAAGCACATGGTTAGGGACAGCTTGATTTAGCCGCTTAGGCCTGGATTTTATTTCCTTGGGCCCTCCTATCCATTGATGCTCAAAGCCTTGGATCCTTTTTACCCTTGCCTTTTGGTTTTAAGGGTTATTGGCTTTTTCTGCTTGCTTTTTCTTTTTCTTTCTATTTTTTTTCTCGCCACTTTTTTTTTCGCAAGCTTTTGCTATTCACTGTTTTTTCTTGCTTCAAGAATCAATTTCATGATTTTTCAGATTGTCAATAACATTTCTCCTTGTTCATCATTCTTTCAAGAGCCAACAATTTTAACATTCATAAACAACAAGATCAAAAGACATATGCACTGTTCAAGCATTTATTCAGAAAACAAAAGTATTGTCACCACATCAATATAATTAAACTAAATTCAAGGATAAATTCGAAATTCATGTACTTCTTGTTCTTTTGGATTAAAACATTTTTCATTCAAGAGAGGTGAAGGATTAATGGATTTATTCATAACTTTAAGACATATTTACTAAACTACTAATGATCATGAAGTAGGGACACAAAACATAGATAAGCATATAACATAAAAACACGAAAAGCAGAAAGAAATAAGAACAAGGAATGAATCCACCTGAGTGAGAGTGGCGCCTTCTTGAAGGTCCAATGGTGCTTTTTGAGCTCCTTTATGTCTCTTCCTTGCTTCTGTTGTATGATTCCTAGTAATTTTGGTGTTCCTATCCTTAGTTGCTCCCAATAATTGTGTGGAGGGCAATTTATCCCCTGAGGTATCTCAGGGATCTCTTGATTTGCAGTCAAATGTTCTACCACTGAGCTATAAACCCTTTACATGAGTCTTTCCATCTCCCATGACTCAGAGGTGGAAGCTTTTGTCTTCCTTTTTTTCTCTTCTTCTTTTTATTTTTTTTTTTTTGGATGTCTCTGGCCTTAGGTGCCATTAATGGTTATAAAAAAGCAAAAAGCTATGCTTTTACCACACCAAACTTAGAAAATTGCTCGCCCTCGAGCAAGAGAAGAAAGAAAAGATGAAGAATAAGAAGAAGATATGGAGGAGATTGAGGGATGTGTGTATTCGGCTATATGGGTGGGATTGGGTGGGAAAGAGAATTTGAATTTTAAAGGTAGGTGGTGTATGGGGAAGAGTGGATAGATGTAGGTGGTGAATGAAAAACAGAAGGGATGACCATGAATGGAGAGAGAGGGTGAGGTAGGTAGGGATCCTGTGGGGTCCACAGATCCTGAGGTGATCCTGTGGGGTCCACAGATCCTGAGGTGTCAAGGAATTCCATCCCTGCACCAAATAGGCATGTAAAATGCCTTTGCATACCATTCTGGCGTTTAAACGCCGAGTGGTGCATGTTCTGGGCGTTCAACGCCCACATGTAACATGTTTCTGGCGTTGAACGCCAGTTTCATGCTTGTTACTGGCGTTCAGCGCCAGCTTTTCTTCTAGGCACATTCCTGGCGTTCAGCGCCAGAATGTTGCTTGTTTCTAGTGTTCAGCGCCAGATTCATGCTCTGTTCTGGCGTTGAACGCCAGCCAGATGCTCCTTACTAGCGTTGAACGCTAGCCTGTGCTTCCTCCAGGGTGTGATTTTTCTTCTGCTGTTTTTGATTCTGTTTTTAATTTTTATATTTTTTTCTTGACTCCTCATGATCATGTACCTAATAAAACACAAAATAACAATAAAATAAAATAAAATAAAAATTAGATAAATAAAATTGGGTTGCCTCCCAACAAGCGCTTCTTTAATGTCAATAGCTTGACAGTGGGCTCTCATGGAGCCACAAAGGTGATCAGGTCAATGTTGTATAGTCCCAACACCAAACTTAAAGTTTGGTTGTGGCCTCCCAACACCAAACTTAGAGTTTGACTGTGGGGGCTCTTCTTGACTCTGAACTGAGAGAAGCTTTTCATGCTTACTCTCTTTTGTCACAGAGAGATGGCCATGTGCCTTAAACACAAGGTAGTCCCCATTCAATTGAAGGACTAGTTCACCTCTGTTGACATCTATCACAGCTCCTGCTGTGGCTAGGAAAGGTCTTCCAAGGATGATGCATTCATCCTCTTCCTTCCTAGTGTCTAAGATTATGAAATCAGCAGGGATGTAAAGGCCTTCAACCTTTACTAACACGTCCTCTACTATTCCATAAGCTTGTCTCAATGACTTGTCTGCCAATTGTAATAAGAACAAGGCAGGTTGTACCTCAATGATCCCCAGCTTCTCCATTACAGAGAGTGGCATAAGATTTATCCCTGACCCTAGATCACACAGAGCTTTTGCAAAGGTCATGGTGCCTATGGTACAAGGTATCAAAAACTTGCCAGGATCTTGTTTCTTTTGAGGTAGAATTTGCTGAATCCAGGTATCCAGTTCACTAATGAGCAAGAGAGGTTCTCTTTCCCAAGTCCCATTACCAAACAACTTGGCATTCAGCTTCATGATAGCTCCTAAATATTGAGCAACTTGCTCTCCAGTCACATCTTCATCCTCTTCAGAGGAAGAATAGTCTTCAAAGCTCATGAATGGCAGAAGAAGATTTAATGGAATCTCTATGGTCTCTATATGAGCCTAAGATTCCTTTGGATCCTTAATAGGAAACTCCTTCTTGCTTGAGGGACGTCCCAGGAGGTCTTCCTCACTAGGATTTTCGTCCTTCTCCTTCCTTGTGCATTCGTCCATATTGATTATATCAATGGCCTTGCACTCTCCTTTTGGATTCTCTTCTGTATTGCTTGGGAGAATACTGGAAGGAGTTTCAATGACTTTCTTACTCAGCTGACCCACTTGTGCCTCCAGATTTCTGATGGAGGATCTTGTTTCACTCATGAAACTAAAAGTGGCCTTTGACAGATCAGAGACTAGATTGGCTAAATTAGAAGTGTTTTGTTCAGAATTCTCTGTCTGTTGCTGAGAAGATGATGGAAAAGGCTTGCTATTGCTCAGCCTATTACGTCCACCATTGTTAAAGCCTTGTTGAGGCTTTTGTTGATCCTTCCATGAGAAATTTGGATGATTTCTCCATGATGAGTTATAGGTGTTTCCATAAGGTTCACCTATGTAATTAACCTCTGCCATGGCAGGGTTCTCAGGATCATAAGCTTCTTCAGAAGCTGCCTCTTTAGTACTGTTGGATGCATGTTGCCATCCATTCAGATTTTGAGAGATCATGTTGACCTGTTGAGTCAACACTTTGTTCTGAGCCAATATGGCATTCAGAGCATCAATTTCAAGAACTCTTTTCTTCTGAGGTATCCCATTATTCACAGAATTCCTCTCAGAAGTGTACATGAATTGGTTGTTTGCAACCATGTCAATGAGTTCTTGAGCCTCTTCAGGCATTTTCTTTAGGTGAATAGATCCACCTGCAGAATGGTCCAATGACATTTTCGAAAATTCAGATAGACCATAATAGAATATATCTAATATGGTCCATTCTGAAAACATGTCAGATGGACATCTTTTGGTCAGCTGCTTGTATCTTTCCCAAGCTTCATAGAGGAATTCACCATCTTTTTGTTTGAAGGTTTGAACATCCACTCTTAGCTTGCTCAGCTTTTGAGGAGGAAAGAATTTATCCAAGAAGGCTGTGACCAGCTTATCCCAGGAGTCCAGGCTATCCTTAGGTTGTGAATCCAACCATATTCTAGCTCTGTCTCTTACAGTAAAAGGGAAAAGCATGAGTCTGTAGACTTCAGGATCAACTCCATTCGTCTTTACAGTCTCACAGATATGCAAGAACTCAGTTAAAAACTGATAAGGATCTTCAGATGGAAGTCCATAAAACTTGCAGTTTTGTTACATTAAGGCAACTAGCTGAGGTTTCAGCTCAAAGTTGTTGGCTCCAATGGCAGGAATGGAGATGCTTCTTCCATCAAATTTAGACATTGGCTTTGTGAAGTCACCAAGCATTCTCCTTGCATTATTATTATTTTCGGCTGCCATCTCCTTCTCTTGTTCGAAAATTTCTGAAAGGTTGTTTCTGGATTGTTGTAATTTAGTTTCTCTTAGTTTCCTTTTCAGAGTCCTTTCAGGTTCAGGATCAATTTCAACAAGAGTGCCGTTTTTCCTGTTCCTGCTCATATGAAAGAGAAGAAAACAAGAAAAGAAGAGGAATCCTCTATGTCATAGTATAGAGATTCCTTTATGTTAGTAGAAAAAGAAAGGGGAGAAGAATGAAGAAGACTGGGTTCGGATATTTAGGTGAAGAGAGATAAAGAGAAGTGTTAGTAAATAAATAATTAAATAGAATAAGAAAAGAGAGGGGAAATTTCGAAAATAATTTTGAAAACGGGCCTGCTACACATACAAGCCTACAAGCAACCAAGTTGGCCCAGCCCAAACACGAATCACGCGCATGAAAGAGAGATAAGATGCCGCGTCCAAATCACGCGCTCAGCATTCGAACGGTTACGTATGGGAGACTCTTCCACTTCTTCCACTTCTTCCATTTCTCAAGGCACTTTCAAAACAACGAAACCCTCTCATTTTCGAGCGAAAATCAAGTTTCAAAATATAGAAATCGTAGTTCGAAAACTGCATCAAAACACCATCAACCTCTCTGTGAAGAATCTGAAGAAAAAACAAACCAAGAATACTCAACGTAAGTCCATTAAAATACTGTATATTTTACTTTTCTTCTACGTCGTTCTTCTAGGGTTTACTATTACTCTTGCTTCTTTGTTATACGTCGTTCTTCTAAGTTATACGTTGTTCTTCTAAGTTCTACGTCGTTCTACATTGTTATTCTAAGTTCTCCTGCTATTTTTGTTGATTTTTAGGGGTTTATTTCGTAGATTCGGGGGTGTAAACTGCTTAACCTTGTAATGTGGCTTTATATCGAAGCATGGTTGAGTGATATCTGTCTGATATCTATATGGATGTATCTGAATAATATCTATGGGTGTATCTCACTGTAATCAATGGGTGTATCTTATTTGACATCTTTGGGTGTATCTGAATAATATCTATGGGTGTATCTCACTGTTGTCTGAATATATGGGTGTATCTTACTGTTATCAATGGGTGTATCTTAATTGTTATCAATGGTGTATCTGAGTCATATATATATGGGTGTATATTACTGATATCTTTGGGTGTATTTTTAGTTTCAGAGAAAATGGCAGCAAGAAACCAAACCAAAGACCTGAAATGTGCCACACATCTCCTGAATGATAAGTTCAGAAACATGACTGAGGAGAAGAAGGCAATTGTGAGGGATCTTGGATTCGGTGGGTTGATGCACATCCCACCACTGAGGGTGGATCACCAACTCTTAAGGGAGCTGGCAAAAAACTTCAAACTTGGGGAGAACAAACTGAAGACAGGATATGGTTCTTTCCATATAACCCCAAAAAAAATAGGTGATGCGCTTGGTATCAATGCAACAGGTAATTAGCTCAAAATTATAGATGTATATTAAGTTGTTTCTTGGGTGTATATTAACCTGATGCTTCGGTGTATTTGAACCGACTTGGATGCTTTGTTGTCTTTCTTTTTGTAGGAGATCTATTTCCTGAGAAAGTTGACTATAAGAAACTTTCTGATGATGACAAAATAATTTATAGAAGATTCCAGGGTAAGACCCTCAAAAGTCTTACCGATGAAATGATAGAAATCGGCGTTGGCAACGAAGAGGAACGCCTGATGTTCAAGAGGATATTCATCCTCTACATACAGATGGCGTTCCTTTTGCCAACGACGATAAACAAAATCTCGCCCGTGCACCTGGTCCCGATTTTTAAGATGGACGGCATAGAGGAGAGAAACTGGGGGGGGCATGTTTTGACCTTCATGATCAGGGGCATAACAGACTATCAAGAGAAGAAGAAGAAGGCAATCAATGGCTGCCTCTTCGCCCTGATGATAATCTACTTTCACCTTTCAAAAAACAAAGGCAAGAACAGGGTTGAAAGACCACCAAAGCCATGGATTGCCAACTGGACTAAGGAGCAGTTGGTGGAAAGAATGAATGCAGAGAGAGAGGAAATTTTGGTGAGTAATCATATTAAGTTGGTGTATTTTATTTACCCGAATGGTGCTAACTAAAATATCTCATGTTTCAGGGGATTCTGAATTTGGCAGAGACAAAAGAAAAAATGAGAAAAAAAAAACAAAAAAAAAAACAAAAAATAAAAAAAACAAAAAAAGGAAGGCGAGCTCAACATCGTCTTCGGAGACAGAAACTACTGACAGTGACACTTCTACCTCTGAGTCTGAGGCTCAAGAAGACTCGGAGGATTCGGGAATTAAACACCCCGGCAAAAAGGGGAAAAAGTAAGTACCATACTTGGGTGTAATTTCTTTTTCGGTTTGGGTGTATTTTGTTTGTCCACGTTGGGTGTATGTAGCTTATTAAGCAGGGTGTGTTTCATTTGCTGTTTTGGGTGTATATTGTATATTTAGTTGGGTGTATCTCGTGAATCCATTTGGGTGTATTTTTAGTATGTTCTAAATGACAATTGTTTGCCTGCAGAATGGACTCAAGAAAAAGAAAGCAGAGGCAAGAGGAGTCAGATTCTGATTCAGAATCTGAATCTGAACCAAATGATGAGTAATGTCCTGAAATTATTACTACTTTCTTTTGGCTTCTTTATAAAGATTTTGTGTATTAACTGATGTGTCTTTTATTGACTTATAGGAGCGAAGAATCATCACCTGGGAAGAAGGAGAAGAAAAAGAAAAAAACAAAAACAACACCAAAAGAGTAAGCACTTCTTTGGATAAAATTCTGTGATAAAATTAATTTTTTATTTCTGATTGGTACTGTTTTTTTTTCCACCCAGAACACCACAAAAAAAGAAAAAAGTTGTTGTGGAGGATTCACCTCCTGAAGAAGACCAATACTTTGACGGGTACAGTACCTCGTAAGCTATACTACGGTCTATCATCGTAATTATTTTTGTTAACGTCTTATTTTATGAATGTAGTGAGAGATATGAAATATCGAGTGACGAACTTGATGAATGCCTAGGGGAAAACGTTCATAAATCTGCTGCAGAGGGTTATGTCTTGCTGTGCTGTGTATTTGAGATTTTGGTGTCTTTTGTTTGCTAATAATTGTATCTTGTTTTGCAGGGACAACCAGGCTGACCTGCGATCGACAGAAGGGCGCTATGTGTCCTCTGAAACGTAAGAAGCTTTATTATTTAATAAAATCTTGTTATCATGATTTGGATGTATTCTGTGAAACAATATGCGTGTATTTTGTGGATCAAGTTGGTTGTATCTTGTTTACTAAGTTGGATGTATATTTCGTTTGAATAACATGAAATCTGTTTAGACTACCGGCTGTGAACTTGGGAAGTGATGATCCTTCCTCTCAAGGACGCACAGAACAGAGTAGTGTAAACCAGCCGTCTCAAAGCATGTAATTTCTCTTTCAAATAACCGTTACTTTTGTTCTTCTAATAACTTCTACTTCTAATTCTGTATATATTTTTTTTAGAAAAAAAAGCCCTTTATTATTTTATTCAAGAAAAAAAAGGCAGCAAAAAAAAGCAAAAACTGCAATTATGTAAGTTCTCAAAAAACAAAGCCCGTCTTCTTTTTGAATTATTCGGGTGTATTTTTTGACCTTCTTTGGGTGTATTTTAGGTTGAATCCGGATGATTCGAATATGATGGTTGTTAGGGAACAAACGCCGTCGGAAGCGCTTGCAATGTGAGTTATCCAAGAATATTTCAACCTTATAACCTTATTATTTTCAAATACGTTGTTAACCTTTCATTTTTATTCTTGTTTAGAGTCCCAATCCAGTTTTTTTGTGCCGCCATCCCAGCAAACAACAACTGACGCAGATTCCGAACCAACCCCTATGCTACAGGTTGAAGGGGCTAGAGAAACGTAAGAAAATAGTATTGGGTGTATATTTGTTTAGGGTTTGGGTGTATATTTGCTAAGAGTTTGGGTGTATACTCTTCCTGATCGATTTTGTGTAACTGTGCAGCACTCCTGAAACCCCCAAACAACTTCAAGAAACAACACCCAAGCTTCCCCCAGCTCCAACAAAAATGTAAGTTAATTAGACTAGAATCAATCTCGGCTTGTCATCCGTATATTCTTATTCTTACTCTTATTCTTATACATAATGATGCAGTCATCCAGACGCCGAGGACGCTGCTGCCCTGTTGATGATGGCACGGACAGCAAGCTATGTTCCTAAAACAAATCCGGGGATGCCGTCATTCAGCCTCGGATTGACAGATTCAAGCCAGGAGGGGGCGTCGACGCAGGAGACAGAAAGGGAAAAATCTCCAGCAACTGCAACTATGCTAGAACAATTGGACAGTTTGGTCCAAAAGTTAGCAAAGGGAAAAGACGAAAGTCCACAAATTCAGAGGGAGACTGGGGGAGAAAGTTCTGCAAAGTTTGAAACCCCGAGGGGAATAAATCAAATTTCGGATGATATGAAAGAAAAGTGCTACATCTGGGGGACGAGACTGAAGGAAGATGCAAAGGGCAATACTGACGAGTTTGAGGAGATATGCACTCTGATTGGCCAAGGAGAATACATTTTGATGAGAACGCACCTTGCATCCCTCCAGGCAAAAAGTGATATAGAATGTCAGGTAATTTTAGACTAACATTAATGATTTTACACCAAAGTCAATTGCAATGTTTATTAATTTAAAATTGATTTCTAGATTGTATCTGCCGTCTGCCTCATCCTAAACCAGAAAAAGGAAAAGAGGTTTCAGGCACAAATATACTGTCTCCCCCCCGATATTGTGGTAAGTGTTACTTCTACGAACTTTGGGTGTATTTTATGCATTGATTTGGGTGTATTTTTTAGCTAACATTGGGTGTAAGTTGTGTATTTTCATGTTTTCATTTCTTGTATTACAATTCTTGCAGAGCATGGCACTTTCGGATCACCCAAGGGGGGAATTCATATCTCCGAAAACGAACAGAGAATTTATGGTGGAAGCCTACCCCAGTTTCATTCCCTTCATAGATAGAAAAAAATTAAGTTCGCATCCATATGTAAGTTTTTGTTTCGTAAATTTGTTAGTACGCTTATTTACTTATATGCCAAATAAAATAACAGACTGTTGAAATGTGGCAATCCTTCAGATTTTTGCTCCTGTTTGCCACTCGGGACATTGGTGGTTATGGCTAATAAATACAAGAACGCGGAAATGTCAAATACTTGACCCGCTACACAAAAAAGCTCCAAGCCCTGAGAGAAAGGACATTAATAAATTCACTGTAAGTTCCCTCTGACTTCTTTACTTTAATAGATAGGTCTATTTTGAAATTTGAGTTGGGTGTATATTCCATATTCGATTGGGTGTATCTTGTCCATTCATTCGGGTGTATTACTGACTTGTTTTGGTATTTAAGGGATATGTATTTTCAAGATTGATAGCATATGCCGGCGGGAAACCTCTCGAGAAAGGCGAGAAGGAGAAGGAAATTAAAGCACCATATGTTAAAATTTCAGGCCAAAAAACAAGGTATAGATTTGTGACTCTGAACCTTAAACTTTCCTAAATGAGATTTGTAATTTATTTTCTTCGTTTTCAGCTATGACTGCGCTATCTACGTAATGAAGTGGCTTGAGTTAATAGAGCCGGAAAACATTAAAAAGGGGAAGTATGAATGGGATAATTGGACACAGGTAACTGTCTTTAGAACTATATAACTCTATATTACTTTACTGAATTAATATTTCTGTTTAAACATAACATACTTTTTAATTGTAGGAGGAGGTGGACCACTATAGAGTGGAGTATGCTTCCCGGATACTATTCAGTGAGATGAATACACAGAGAGATCAGGCAATTAGAGAGAGTAGTGCTATAAGGCTGTCGAAGCCATCCTCTGTATTATTGAGTCCGTTTTGTCAGATTAATTCTGCTGATATAGAAACTGGGTAGTTTGTAAATTGAACAAATGATGTAAATATTTGCCATTTATCAACAACTTCTATTCCATGTATATTTTTTCCCATAGTTAAACTATCTGTGCTAGTAAACTGTCTGTGATGTATTCAAAAACTGTATTACAGGTGGTAAAACATAAAGCAAAAAATCAAGGCATACGCATATTATAAATTGTTACACCCAACGCAAGTCTAATAATACACCCGAGGTTGAATAAAATATACACCCAATTGTCTGTGCTGTATTCAAAATGAATGAATTACATGTACTAAAATATGAAAAAAAAACATCAACTGAAATATACGCCCATAACCTGTGAATTTTTACAGCTTTTGTTCTATATGTATCTATATATGTGTCTATATGTAAATTGTCAATTAACAAAAATACACCCAAAAGTAACAGTGATTTTACACCCATACTCTTTATAACTATACACCCAAAGAGTTATCCTCTGCTGCTGGTACCCTGAACTGATAATTTATAACTTGTCCCTGATATTGGCTGCAACTTGAATGCGCCACTGATGCAGCATCAAACAGGTTTATCTGAATATAACACTCACGCATTAGCTAAACTATTAACTAGAAAAATAAACTCAATCGCCACAAATTTAAAGAACATTACATTTACCTCGCTTAAAACTTTCGTCTTCTTCTTCTTTGTGGCATTTGCAATCTGTTTCTCCAGCTTTGAACCTAGCCTGTTTTTTGGACGTCCTCTTGTTCGAATCCTTGGCGGGCTTTGAAGCTCATTAACGGATTCCAAGTTGGCGTCTTCGTGGGATAAAGAAGATGTCCTCTTCCTTTTGGCTTTTAATGCTTCCATCTCGGCCATGACGTTATCGTACGCACGGTGCAGAATTACAGTTAGCTCCTCCGATTCGGAGGCAAATTCGCAAATATTTTGCGAACGAAAAACCAGTTGGTCGAACCTCTTGCTTCTTGGCTCCATTAGTGGCTCGTCGTGGCTGCTCTTGATGTGTGTGTGTCGCCTCTTTACCTTCTTGCTCCATCGTTCCAGTATGTATCTAGGGGACACTTGGCTTACTTGTTCGAAGCTTAACACGCTTAGTGCGTGACGGCACAGTATCCCTCTCGACTCGAATAATAAGCATTGGCATTTTACCTCGGCTGCAACTGAGTCGTAGGTAACCGCGAACTTGTCCAATATTGAGCTGGAAACTTGTTCTCCGACTTCGTATACTGAATAGCCTAGAGCGGAATTCTTTAATCTGGTGATGCAATTCGCCTTTCCTCTGAATTGGGCTTGGACTTCCCTAAACTTTGCGTGGGTGTACGCATCTTGAAACTGAGCTTCGATGGAGGATTTGGTTGCACACGGTATGACCGTATGAAAATCTGCAGCATCTGATTCTCTCTCTGCTTGCTCCCTGCTTCCGAGGCAATTATCGTACTGTTTGACGAACTGAATGAGCGAGCTGTTCCGGGTGATGTACTTGTTAAAAAATGAATGCATGCTCTCGCTCCTTTGTGTGCTTCTCATCCCTGCCCAGAAGTGGTGGTCCAGATAGATAGGAACCCATATGTGACGGTCTTCGTACAGATCTGCATAATACACCCAAACACACACAGTAAAATACACCCGAGAGATCGTACAATTTACACCTCTGCTGCAGATTTTAAAAACACATTACCTGAAAGCCACTTGTTGTCCGCAAGACCAACATTCACCAGAAAATCGTTCCAATTCCTATCGAATGAGTCTTTGCTGTGAGAGTTCCAAACAACATGGCTCATTTGTTGTTCGATATCGGCATGTCCCTTGTACCCGTTTAATTTGCTTGGAATCTTCTTCATGATGTGCCAAATACACCACCGGTGAACTGTTGTTGGCATACAGGCCTCTAGAGCCCTTTTTATTGATGCACACTGATCGGTGAGAAAACCTTTCGGAGCGTTTTCTCCCATGCAACGAAGCCAGCATTGAAATAACCATTTGAATGAATCAATTTCTTCGTTCTTCATCAAAGAGCATCCGAGAAGTGTTGACTGACCGTGGTGATTCACCCCGACAAAAGAACCACAGACCAAATTATACCTGAAACGAATTACCATGGTCCAGAATGCAAAATCATTAGGTACACCCCAACAAATGCTTAGAATACACCCAATGACACAGCCAATATACACCTCTGTTGCGGATTCGTAAAAATAAATTAATTTAGCATCATAAACAGGGACAGTTTGTTACCTGTTTGTATTGTAGGTGGTGTCGAATGAAATGACGTCTCCGAAATACTCACAGGCGGCTCTGCTTCTTGCATCGGCCCAAAAGGCCAGCTTAATCGATTGATCCTCCTCGAGTTCGAGCTCAAAAAAGAAATTTGGATTCTTCTCTTTCATCCTTAACAAATATTTCCCGAATTCCTTTGCATCTTCTTGTTCGGAAACATTCCGCACTTCCCTGGTAATGTAATTCCTCACGTCCTTTTCGATGAAATTTAACTCGCGGTGACCCCCGGCAGCCGCAACAAATGATTGGTAGGTTTTGCTTGGTCTGATACCGGCCTCGTCGTTATTCTCTATCGTACGACGAATGGACATGCTTAGTTCCCTGTGCTGTTTGAGCATCTCTGCTTTGCTTGGACAGCAGGGGTGTGAATGATCCAGCACAACCTTTGAAATGATCCAAGCACCGACATCCTTCAATGTGTGTATATAAATTCTTGCAGGACAGTTTAGACCGGCTGTCGGATTGGTCTTCTCGGTTGGAGATATTTTAGATTTCCATTTTCCCTCTCTGCTACATGTAATCAGTTGATTCTTAATCTCGTTTCCCTTCCTATTTGTGCACCGAACTCTTGTAGAGAAACCTGCAGCCTTGGCGTAGTTCCTGTAAAATTTTCCGGCATCTTCAAGGGTCGTAAAGGTCATTCCGACCTTCGGAACAAGCTCGTCATCAACAACAGAGAGAGGCTGCACAATAAACCGTGTCAGAACTATGAATACACCCATAGATATGATACAAATACACCCAATCATGTCTAATATGATACACCCGAACCGAAACAACTCAACTACAGAATGACATTTAAAGCCATAAACTGTCAATACACAGGCTGCAGAATACACCATGTCAAAAACTAAAAACACACCCAATCATGTCTGATATAATACACCTGAACAACAACAACTCAATTAAAAATAACAAAAAACCAGTAAAGTGTATATACACCCACACTTATAGCTAAAATACACCCAAAGAAGAAATTGATCTACACCCGAGCGTCTGCTATAAATTCCAGGTAATTAAACAATGTTCAGCAATTTTTAAACTACACAATGCTATACAAATTACTGTAAATCAAACCTCAGGAACTTCGTTAGATTCAAATTCATAATCCACATCGCCTGGATTCAGCACAGAATCTGAGCTTGAAGGATCCATTATCTTCAAAACGAGTTCGAACTTTGATTTCAGAAAACAACAAATCAAGAGAGAAAACGAAGCTCGAGTTGCAGAGAGAGAAAAAGAGAACGTAAACGAAGAACATACCAGTGAGAAAAGAAGAGGAAAAGATCGATGGAGAAGAATGAGGGAAGACGCGCGAGAAGAAGAACAACCAAATCTCAAAATAACGAAAACGAAGAAGGAAACAAATATTTTAAATTTGGAAGTTAGATATACGCGGCATATTATATAGCGCGTGTAATCAACGAAGGTGGAGGAGCGCGTATTTTAAATTTATCGTTTAATAAACTTGTAAAGCATACAAGCCCTAATGGCTTGTATGCAGAGCTTTTCCGTTTTGAAAAAGGGGTTAGTAATTTTCGAAAATTAAAGATAAGATAAGATTAAAATTAAAATTTAGAACAAAAAGAATTTTTGAAAAAGAGGTGAGATATTTTCGAAAATTAGAGAGGGGAAAGTAGTTAGGTGGTTTTGAAAAAGATAAGAAACAAACAAAAAGTCAAATAGTTAGTTGAAAAAGATATTAAAATCAAATTTGAAAAAGATAAGAAGATAAGAAGTTAGATAAGATATTTTAAAATCAAATTTGGGAAAAGATAAAATTTTGAAAAAGATAAGGTATAAAAGATAAGATAAGATATGTTTGAAAAAGATTTAATTTTTAAAATTAAAATTAATTACTAACAAGAAACTAAAAGATAAGATTCTAGAACTTAAAGATTGAACCTTTCTTAACAAGCAAGTAACAAACTTCAAATTTTTGAATCAATCACATTAATTGTTAGCTAATTTTCGAAAATTTGATATAAAGATAAGAAAAAGATTTTGAAAATATTTTGAAAAAAAGATTTTTGAAATTTTCGAAAAAAAGGAAAAATTGGAAAAGATATGATTTTTGAAAAAGATTTTGAAAAGATAGGATTTTTAAATTTTTGAAAATTTGACTTGACTTGTGAGAAACAACTAATTTTAAAAATTTTTGACCAAGTCAACCCAAAATTTCGAAAATTTGGAGAGAAAAAAAGGAAAAGATATACTTTTGATTTTTGAATTTTTAATTATGAAAGAGAAAAACACAATTATGACCCAAAACATAAAAATTTTGGATCAAAACACTTAATGCATACAAGAACACTATGAATGTCAAGATGAACACCAAGAACACTTTGAAGATCATGATGAACATCAAGAACATAATTTTGAAAAATTTTTGATGCAAAGAAAACATGCAAGATACCAAACTTAGAAATCTTTAATGCATGGACTCTAACAAACAAAAAATGCATATGAAAAATAACAAACAACACAAAACAAGAAATCATCAAGATCAAACAAGAGGTTTTACCAAGAACAACTTGAAGATCATGAAGAACACTATGAGTGCATGAATTTTCGAAAAATGCAAGAAACAATTTTTAAAGCATGCAATTGACACCAAACTTAAAAATTGACTCAAGACTCAAACAAGAAACACAAAATATTTTTGGTTTTTATGATTTTATGATTTTTTTGGATTTTTATTAATTTTTTTCGAAAATAAAGTTTGGAAAAACGAAAAATAAAAGAAAAATTTTGAAAAAGATTTTTGAAAAGAAAATTACCTAATCTGAGCAACAAGATGAACCGTCAGTTGTCCAAACTCGAACAATCCCTGACAACGGCGCCAAAAACTTGGTGGACGAAATTGTGATCACCAAAAAGTTGGTCTCTTTGTACTTGTATGAAATTTAAATATTGGCTCTATTGGAATTTATGATCACAACTCCATTCAACTAACCAGCAAGTGCACTGGGTCGTCCAAGTAATACCTTACGTGAGTAAGGGTCGATCCCACGGAGATTGTTGGTATGAAGCAAGCTATGGTCACCTTGTAAATCTCAGTTAAGTGGATTCATAGGGTCAAATGTAATTAGATTAGATATTTAAAAGATAAATAAAATAAAAGGGATAGAAATACTTATGTAAATTAATAGTGGGGATTTCAGATAGGCGTATGGAGATGCTGTGCTCCTCTTGAATCTCTACTTTCTTATTACATTCATCCAATCCTTCTTACTCCTTTCCATGGCAAGCTGTATGTAGGGCATCACCATCATCAATGGCTACTTTTCATCCTCTCGGGAAAATGGTCCTATGCGCTGTCACTGCACGGCTAATCGTCTGGAGGCATCACCCTTGACAATGGCTACATCCCATCTTCTCAGTGAAAATGGTCCAAATGCTCTGTCACAGCACGGCTAATCAGCTGTTGGTTCTCGATCATGTTGGAATAGGATCCATTGATCCTTTTGCGTTTGTCATCACGTCCAGCAATCGCGAGTTTGAAGCCCGTCACAGTCATTCAATACCGGAATCCTACTCGGAATACCACAGACAAGGTTAGACTTTCTGGATTCCCGGGATCCTACTCGGAATACCACAGACAAGGTTAGACTTTTCGGATCCCCATGAATGCCGCCATCTATCTAGCTTATACCACGAAGATTCTGTTGGGGAATCTAAGAGATATGCGCCCGGCCTAGAATAGAACGGAAGTGGTTGTCAGTCAAGTGCGTTCATAGGTGAGAATGATGATGAGTGTCACGGATCATCACATTCATCAAGTTGAAGTGCAACGTATATCTTGGAATAAGAATAAAAGAGAATTGAATAGAAAATAATAGTGATTGTATTGAAACTTGAGGTACAGCAAAGCTCCACACCCTTAATCTATGGTGTGCAGAAACTCCACCGTTGAAAGTACATAAGTGAAAAGTTCAGGCATGGCCAAATGGCCAGCCCCCATGGTCTAAGGACTATGCGCCCCCAGATGTTCCTTAGATCTAAAGTGATCAAAAGATGTCTAATACAATAGTAAATTATCCTATTTATACTAGACTGGCTACTAGGGTTTACATGAGTAAGTAATTGATGCATAAATCCACTTCCGGGGCTCACTTGGTGTATGCTTGGGCTGAGCTTGATCTATCCACGAGCTGAGGCTTCTCTTGGAGTTGAACTCCAAGTTATAACGTGTTTTGGGCGTTCAACTCCGGATCATGACGTGTTTCTGGCGTTTAACTCCAGACAGCAGCATGTACTTGGCGTTCAACGCCAATTTACGTCGTCAATTTTCGAATAAAGTATGGACTATTATATATTGATAGAAAGCTCTGGATGTCTACTTTCGAACGCCGTTGAGAGCGCGCCATTTAGAGGTCTGTAGCTCCAGAAAATCCATTTCGAGTGCAGGGAGGTCAGATTCCAACACCATCAGCAATCCTTTTGTCAGCCTTTTTCAGAGTTTTGCTCAAGTCCCTCAATTTCAGCCAGAAATTACTTGAAATTATAGAAAAACACACAAACTCATAGTAAAGTCCAGAAATGTGAATTTAACATAAAAACTAATGAAAACATCCCTAAAAGTAGCTTGAACTTGCTAAAAACTACCTAAAAACAATGCCAAAAAGCGTATAAATTATCCGCTCATCAGTCTGCATCCTGACTCTCTCCTTGTTGGTAATTTCTTGATACATGCCCTGGTAACCCGCACTTGTAACATATGCCTAACCCCAATCGGCACGGCCTATTTGGGTGATGACTTCCACACCTCTGACAGCTCGAAACATCAGAAGCAGCCGCCGCCCGTTTTCCCTTACTGTTCCTTTGGGACTCCTCACTCGTCGCAAAGTTATTCCGTCCTTGGAGAAAGTGTTGTATGTATCCTCTCTCCTTAAACTCTCGACCCCTTGGTGCGAATCCTTGGTTGTGCTCTCTATGACTTCCTTTCTCTGCAACCATCCTCTTCACACACTCTTCAGCAATTCTGCTCTTATTTACCAACTCTGAAAAAGTTCGGACCTCCATTGTCCCACTGAACTTAGGATGTCGCTCCGGAGCCCTCCTTCATACTTAATGCATTTCCATTCCTCGAAGTCTCCCGGAGCTCCCTGACACATGCGGGAAAACCTGAATAGCTCCTCAAATTTGTCTGTATACTCAGATACGGACATAGCACCTTCAGCTGCAATAACTCCAATTCCTTGGCTGTGTTGGCGGAATTCAGAAAGTACTTCTTATAGAATTCCACCTGGAAGGCATCCCAAGTGATAGGATTATTCCCCTGTTGCAGGAGACGTTGAGCCCCTTGCCACCAATGCGATGCTTCCCCCGTGAGCAGATAGGTAGCAAATTCAACACGCTGCTCTTCAGGCACCAACTGCGCTTGCAGTGCTCGCAACATGGCCTGAAACCAAGTATCAACTTCAGTCGGATTGGTGGTTCCCTTGAACTTAGGTGGATTAACCTTTAAGAAAGTTGCCAATGTCATTGGGCCCTGAGCTTCCCTTCCGCCATTGCCATTATTGTTTATCTGTTACCCAAAAGCCTCCGCAGTGGCTTGCATAGCAGCAGCCATATTCTCCAACGCCGCCATAAGGTTTACCGGGTTATTCGGGTTGACTTCCGGTTCCTGCGTGCTAGTACGATCTCTCTCACGTCCCCGACCGGGTCCACGAGGCACCATCTGGTTCCTATACACACCAAATAATCGATATCAAGTTGATCAGTCTCAATATCGGAAGTATAGTACTTCAAAGTACCAAAGGTACACTCATGGACTTCATGCTAGATGTATCGGTTAGATATCCTAACTAGCACAGGCACAGACTCAGAGTATGCATTGAAGCATAAGCAGTCCCATCCCTCAGGCTCACAAGGATGAACTGCTCTGATACCATAATGTAATACCCTAATATTCAAATCCTTATGCTCGAGTCATAAGTCAATGATATTACGGTGGTACGACTCTCAGGTGGAATTTTAATATATAAATATAGGTAAATTCGAAAGGAGTATTAATCGAGAAGCCTGAAAAGAGTAGAAATAAAATTTGTAAAGACGTATCACTCACGTTTCGACAACAAAAAGATGAACCGTGAAGCCGAAAGCGATATACGGACAATGCATAAAGGAGATTAAGAGATAGATAACAGATAGATATATATAACATAAGTAAATAGCCACTAGTCGCGACCCGCGAAATTTAGGCTGGCTAGGGTACAGTATGAAAGTAGTTGACAACAGTATATCCTACTCTCTCCCAAAGGAAACATGAGAGCCTCTATAGGCAAGTTCAAAAGAGTTCAATACATAATATAATCTTTTCGAAATAAAGGTGAAGATATTCTAAGCAAAACACAAAGTAGAGAAAATAAAGATCTTCGCCGTCTCTCAGACGAACCACAGCTCACTTCTGAGCACCTGGACCTATATCTGAAAAACAAGAGATATATACGGAATGAGAACCCCGAGCCCATGGGTTCCCAGTACGGTAAAAGTGCCAAATAAATATAATGCACAGCAATAAAAACTCACTAAGCATCCTAAACTTCTTCAACAATTATCCATCCTAGGTTCTCGCTAATCCATGAATAAGCAACGGTCATAAAGGAGTGCTAAACTAATTCATGTTTCATATGTTTCCCAACTCGCTGACTCTTACACGAATCAGACTCAGAATCATAAACAAAACCATCACCAGTTATTCTACCTCAGTAATTCTGTTTCAATACATCATACCCTCACCTGGAGCTAGTGAAATCACATCACTGCGTCTACCCAGGGAGCTTAAATTATCTCATCAAGAACAACCCTCAACATCCACTGACACCAGCATGAGGGGCCTCTCAGTTGTACAAGCACAAGCAATACAGGCAAGTAATACACAAATAAGGTACAAGTAGAACAAGTAGCACATAATCAATTAACATAGCATATATGATGTAGAAATCCAAAAAAATAGGCAAACCTAAATAATTCAAACATATGCAAATGATGTATGCCTGCCTTATGGGTGATGGTATCATCTGTCAGTTATATAGCCAACCCGACATGTCCTGGTAGCTAACCATTGGACAGAAACACCCCTTGCGGAGCAAGTAGGCTTGAGCTACAACCCCCTTGCTACTACCCGCTCGACCCAGAGCCAGTGGAATAAACACTACTGCGGCTACTACCTAGGCGGATGTTTAAAAGCTCAACCTAGAGCGAGTGGATTCACCACTACTGCCGCTACTACCCAGGCATCGCAATCTCTGACCTGGAGCAAGTGGGACGAACCACAACCCTTGCTACTGCCCAGGATCTCAAAACATACATTCGTTCAGTTTAAAAGAAATCATCATTGTTATCAAATCTCAAACATTAACCTGGAGCAAATGGGATAAACCACAACCCTTACTACTACCCAGGTATCAGAGCTACATTCATTCAAAACTCCATAATTAAACTCATTTATCATAAACATCCTTTCCCGTCTCATACCCGGAGCAAGTGGAGAACGCCACTGCCTACTACCCGGGGTTACACATCACATTTCAACATTTTCCATTATTATCCATTTAACATATTCATTCATTAATCATATATGCATTTATACTCAGCCATAATCCATAATGGCTTTGCCGTAACCCGGCAATAAATCAGCCATCCGGCTCACAGTTCAATCCAGAACTAGCCAATTTATCAACATGGCTCCGCCGTATCCGGCAATAACTCAGCCATCCGACTCATGGTTCAATCAAGAACCATCCATATATCAATAAATATAGCCCTTCGGCTCATGGCATGCACGGTACTTCCACCGTCATCCTCCATATCTTATATAATCATCTTTGATCATCATTGATTATAACTTTTTCCCTTGTTTCATTCGCAAGTTACCACATCCCCTAGCTCCTTTCTCATTGTTATGCATATCATAATGATTTAATACATAAGGGGTGAGATCGAAGGCTTAGAAATATGAGATTTAGCTTTTAAAACTCAAAAATCAACTTTGGCATGAAAACAGGGCCACGCGCACGCGTGGATGGCTGACGTTAGGATTTTTGCCAGTAAATAATGTCATAAAAATAGTCGCGTTGTAGATATAGTCTCTAAACTGACAAAAATCCCTTCGTACAAACGTTTTGGGTGTCACAAGTAACAAACCCCTTTAGAAATTGTTAACCGAGTATTCAAACCTCGGGTCGTCTTCTCAAGGAACTGCGAGGAAGTATGTTCTTATTATTGGTTATAAAGGTTGTAATCGGGGTTTAGAAGGTGAGAAGCAAGTAATTTAAATGATGAGTGAATTAAATGGCAATTAAAAATAAATAATAACTGTAAAACAACTCTTGGCAAGATAAGGGAATTTAGAGGTCTAACTTAGTTATCTCTCTCAACTATAATAAAAGTTGAATCTAAACTCCACTTGGTCAACCTTTACCAGGGCAAAGGAAAGTCAAGGGACTAATTAAATTGACCTTTGAATCCTAATTATTTCCTAAGAAAAGGTTGGGATTATTCAGGTTCAGCTCAATTAGCAAGATAACGATTATTAATTACGTTGAGTTTAATAACTATTGAGTTACTAAATTCTTAATCAGAACCAAAAGGGAAAAAAGTAAAATTGCTGGAATAATAGAAATATCATTAGATGGGAAGCAATGGCAACTTAATTCAAAGAGAACAATTATAAACTGAAAATACCTCAATTATCATTAATTCAAAGAACAATCCGTGACATGGAAGAAATTCATAAATCAAATTATAATAATCAATTCAAATGTTGGAATAAATAAATAAAATTAAAACTTAAAATAAAAGAACATTAAACCTGGGATCCAGAGTTACTCTTAAAATAAGAAGAAATCCTAAATCCTAAAAGAGAGAGAGAACCTCTCTCTAGACTAAATCTAAATCATAGAAAAAACTAGAAAATTGGCGAACTCCTTCTGAATGGATGTATTCCCCCACTTCATAACCTCTGGTCTATGCCTTCTGAACTTGGATTTGGGCCAAAAAGGGCCTCAGAACTCGTTATGAGCGTTTTCTGCAATTTCTGGTGCGTGGCCCTGTCACGCGTCCGCGTGGGTCACGCGGTCGCGTCATTCGGAGCTTTGCCTCGCTACGCGGTCGCGTCAGTCATGCGACCGCGTCATGTGCGTTCTGCTTAAGGTCCGCGGTCGCGTCAGTCATGCGGCCGCGTCGATGCTGATTCGTGCTTGGCATGCGATCGCGTCGTCCATGCGATCGCGTGGATACCAGTTTCCTTAAAGCTCCATTTTGCTTTTTCCTTTCCTTTTAGTATGTTTCCTTTTTCATCTTTTAAGTCATTCTGCCTTAGAAAATCTGAAACTACTCAACACACTAATCACGGCATCGAATGAAAATAAAGGTTATTAAAATAATTAATTTTCAAAGCTTAGGAAACATGTTTTTCACAATATGACATAATAAGGAAGGGAAAGTAAAACCATGCAATTAATGTGAATAAGTAGGTGAAGGATTATATAAATCACTCAAATTAAGCACAAAAGAACTCATGAAATATGGGTTTATCAACCTCCCCACACTTAAACACTAGCATGTCCTCATGCTAAATCCAAGGTAAATAGTTAAGGTTAAAGTGATGGAATGCAATGCAACCTAAATTAAATGCAACTACCTAAATGAATGATGCATCATGCAACTCTAATTTATTCACTCATATATAAAGCTTACATGTAGCTAAGTTAATTCACATTCTCAAGGAGTTATGTATATATATATATATATATATATATATATATATATATATATATATATATATATATATATATAGCCAACCCTTAAATAATAAAGCAATTTAGCAAATGAGATGGGAAAGAAAACATTGTATAAACTTGCAAAACAATTAGTAAATTTGAGCACAGATATATGTTGATGAGTTATTGAACCCTCACTGGATTTTGTGTTTACTCTCTAGTCACTCAGTGTTTATTGGGTTTATTCACTCTATTTTCTTTTTTATTCTTACTTTCTTATAGCTTTGTTTTTCATCTAACCAATCAACAATTATAAAATATAGTCATACCAAAAAGTCATGAGGTCTTTAATTAAGGTTGTAATGGGGCCAAGGTAAAGGTAAGGATTTATGTATATGGTCAAGTGAGCTAATAAGTGAATCCTTAATTAGACTAAGATCTCACCTAACATACATATTTAGCAAGATAAAACTTCTTTACCTATTTTCCCATATTTTCCACTTATTGTTACATGCTCATGTTTCACTTTTTATTTTTATCACATGTGCATTGTTTTCATTGGGGAATTTCTTTCTGTATCCCCTTTTATTTAGATGTTGAAATTTTATTTATTTATTTTTTTTTAATGCACATGGTAATTGAATCACTTTGATTTTCTCATGAGCATGCTTCCCAAATTTATTTTTATTTCTTTTTGACTTTCCTAACCCTTTGTTTCTATCACTCATGTTCCCAAAAGGCTTCCCACATTTTACTCTATTCATAATTTTTTTTTTGTTTTTTTTTATATCTTAAGCTAACCAAGGATTCACTTGGGATTTTATTTTATTTTTCTGCTTAAGGCTAGTAATTTGGCTAAATAGAATAGAGGGATTTTAAAAGGCTCAAGGGGGCTAATCAAGGGTGATGTAAAAGGTAGGCTAATTTGGGGTGAGTGAGCTAAAATCAAATGATGGCCTCAATCATTCTCTTGGTATGTATCTATTCTATATTCTATAATTGGACATATAAATTAAAGCAAAGTAAAGAACACCAGAATAAAAAGAAATGTCACACACAGAAATGAAATTATGGTTTGAATGCAACCATACAATTTAAGCTCAAGACTCACAGGCTGTGTGTTCTCTAACTCAAGCATCATATATCATTTATATATTGTATGCAGGTTTAGTTAAAAATTCCCATTATTCTCATAAAAAAATTACTTAGGGTAGCTTTTAAAGTTTTAATGTTCCTCCTTGATGAAATATTGTCAGCTTAACTACATCATGTAATGCTATATACAAGGTTTATGGATTTAAATCTGATATGTTCAATTACCTAGCTTACTTCCTTTTTATATTTTTCTATTTAAACTATACTATCTTATGCTAAAAAGGGTAAACTATACTAATTAATCCACTAATAAATCAGAATTGCAAACTAAACTAAATAACTAAAATAAACTAAAGGGCTAAAATATGAACTAAAGATGCAAAATGCAGAAAATAGAGTAAAAATATATAAAAGCAATGTATAAGTACTCAGAAAATAACAGTAAAAAGAAAAATACAGAAAAATATCCAAAATAAAAGAAAAAGTATGTAGTGGTTCACCAAAATAAACGCTAGAGATGGCGACCTCCCCACACTTAAAAGGAAGCATCGTCCCCGATGCTCAATCAAGCCGGGTGTGAAGGGGTGTCATCAATGGTAGGGATGGCAGCTGGAGTCTCAGTGGTGGTGGGCTGGGAGTCTGGTTGCTGTAGAGGTGGGGCTGACTGTATCGGGATCTCTGGATCCGCAGCCTCTATCTGGGGCATAACCTCCTGATGCGGGGTAGCCTGCTCTGTGGCTGCCTGCTGATGAGTCTCCTCCTGGAAATGAGTCTCTGCCTGGGAATGAGGCTCCTCCTCGTGCTCATCCTCCTCCTCCTCTGATGGCTCTGATGGAGTGTCGGGCTCGGAGGGGATGTCGACGCCCTGTCTGATCATCAGCTTCAGATGGGAATAGCGTCGCCTGCTGCAAACCGGCATTGTCCCGGAAAAGAAACAGCAATCATAGCAGTTCAGATGAATTAAAAACTTGCTGCAGTTACCAGTAATGAATAGAAACAGAAAAATTTAGAGTAATCAAGCAGCAAATGCAAGAAATCACAGCATATGAACGAGGTCACAGGAACAGCAAAATTGCAGTTATGATAAAACAGAAACAAGAACAGTGTAAGTAAATAGACCTAGATCCACTAACCACAGCCTAAGCTACCTAACAACCTAAAAATTCCACTACAACATGCATATCTATCTATCCTAATTATGAACAGAAACGGAAAAAAATTATAGAAAAATGACGAACGGATAAAAAGGATTTGCGTATTGCGGAACCTGGTAGGCGGGAGGGGTGGAACGGGGAAGAAGGTGGCTGCGGTAGCGTTTAGCGCGGTGGCGGGATACGGCGTCGCGGTGGCGGCGGAGGGGGGGTATTAGGGTTAGTGATAGAAGAAGGGGGGCTGCGGGTGGGTGGCGGAGAGGGGGCGCGGTGGCAGCGGTTGGCAGTGGTGGAGAGGGGGAAGAGAGGAAGAAGGAAGAAGAGAGAAGGGGACGGGGATGGTACGGCGGTGGCGGCATCGGGGTGGTGGCGTGGCGGCTGGCCGGCGGTGGCTGGGGGAAGAAGAAGAGAGAAGGGGAAGAGGGTTAGGGGTGAAGGGGGGGCTGCGCGACTGATAGGGTTCGCGTGGCTGGGGGGTTATATTATCGAATCCACGCGGCCGCGTGGTTGGGATGAAAATGGGGATGATGCGATCGCGTGGATCGCGCGATCGCACGAGAGGGGGAAAAGAGGAGTGACGCGATCGCGTGGGTCTCGCGATCGCGTCGCTGGAATTCGTGCTAAACGCACGACTCCAGCGCCATTTCAGCGCAACTCTCTGTCTCCTTTTGGGGTGATATGCAATCTATGCGACGCGATCGCGTCGCTCACGCGGTCGCGTGGTATTGGGGTTGGGTAAGTGACGCGATCGCATGGGGCATGCGATCGCGTGGGCCAATTTGTGCGAAACGCACAAGAGCCGCACGATTCCAGCCCAACTTTCTGTTCGTTGGATCCTTACGCCGATATATATATCACGCAGCCGCGTGGATCACGCGATCGCATGGGTGGTGTTTTCCGCGATATGACGCGATCGCATGGAGCATGCGGTCGCGTCGTGCAACCCTTTTTTTATTATTATTATTTTTTTTATGCATGAAAAAATGCAGAATACAATGACTATCATGAATGCTTATGCATGATTCTAGGTTTAATAAATTAAAATGAAAAAGGAAAAATGAAAGCAATTAACAAGAAATAAATTGAAAAAGAAGCGACCATACCATGGTGGGTTGTCTCCCACCTAGTACTTTTAGTTAAAGTCCTCAAGTTGGACATTGGAAGAGTATCCTGTTATGGTTGCTTATGTTTAAATTCGTCCAAAAATTTCCACCAGTGCTTGGAATGCCAATAGCCTCCGGGGTCCCAAACTAGACATGTAAAGCTTCTGAGCAGCTTCAAACAGATATTCAGCCTCCCGGGATGACGAATGTCAGAATATAATCCATGATCCCAAGCTGTGTTTTTAGATCCGCCTCCGTTTTGATTTGTAAGTTTCCATTCGGGCGGGTTAAAAAGTAAAATCTCACCGTGGTGACCAAACATTCTCCGTGATCCATGCAATTGAGCATGATACCAATCCATGTACTTCGAGGTGAAGCGTGGAACCTTATTGAACCTTGTGCACCAGCTCTGAGTACGAGCCATTTCCCTCTTACTCTTAAAGCCGCATAGAGCTCTAAGCTGGCCATCTGTTTCGAGCAAACCATATTCAAGTGAATAAGTGAAGTTATAAGTTAAGGATTGTACCCACTTGAAGCTTGTATTAGGTGGTAATGGCCTTGGGATAGGTGTTTTTGGTGGTTCTGCAAGTTCCGTTTCCTTGTGCTCTTCTGTGAATTCTTCCACTTCTTTGCAAAGATCTTCAATTGTATCTGTGTCCTGGTCAAAGTCTTCCGTGTCTTCCTCATCACTTGAGTCATAGATTGGAGGTTGAGAGAAATCCACCTCTGCATCATCTTCATATTCACTTGGGGAAGATTCTTTGATTTCAGAGAATTCACTTGCGGATGCAAGTTCATCACCAAGAGAGCTAGACTTGTGAATATCATCATCAAGGGAATTTGCTTCTTGGATTATTCCGTCTGATTCTTCATAAACGACTTGCCTTGGAGATTGTACAGTATCTTCCTTAGCATCAACTGTAGCATCCTGGATGGAGTTTTCCTCAATTCTGGATACCCAAGGAAGTTCAGCATCGCCTAGATCTTCAACCAACTCTTCTTCTCGAACAATGACAGCTTCTTCCACTTGTTCTAGTACGAATTCATTCTCTGCCTTGTCCACTGGAGTCTCTAGTATTTCTTTCATGCTACGCTCTTCATCGGGTTGTCCACATGGAGCTGTGGTTGATCCTTGTATATTTGAGCGCTTAGTGGCCCATTGGATTAGTGCTTGCTCCAGTTGTTGAATGGTTGTTTGAAATTTAATTACTGTTTCTTTTAGGCGATCCTCTGCTTCGCGGTTTGCTGGACTTAGACATGATACATAGGGAAGTGGTGATGACTGGGAACGATTGGATTGGTATTGGGGTAAGGAAGGATCATATGATGGCGAATGGTGAAGAGAAGCTTGTGAGTGTGGTGGTTCGAGGTTATGTTCAAAGGACGGTTCGTATGCACGGGGTGGAGCTTGTTGGTAGTTACAAGGTTGTCCACCATGTCTTTCAGCTGGGTATGAGCGGTAGAATGGTCTTTGTCCAGGATATCTTGGAGGGTGTTGCTGCCAAAAGGGTTGATTAGATCCTCTTGGTTCCATCCATCCTTGATTGGTCTGACCTTGATGCACATTCCTGCTGTAACTTCTATTTCCTTTAACAATATTAGAACCAAACTCAAAGCGAGAGGGGTGAGAGTTCATAGTAGCAAATAAAGATAAAAAGGAAAAACGAAAATAAATAAACAAGCAAAAGAAAAATATTTACAATAACCAATAATAAGGCACACGTTAGCAGTTCCCCGGCAATGGCGCCATTTTGACGTTAGGATTTTTGCCAGTAAAGAATATCATAAAAACAGTCGCATTGTAGATATAGTCTCTAAACCGACAAAAATCCCTTCGTACAAACGTTTTGGGTGTCACAAGTAACAAACCCCTTTAGAAATTGTTAACCGAGTATTCAAACCTCGGGTCGTCTTCTCAAGGAACTGCGAGGAAGTATGTTCTTATTATTGGTTATAAAGGTTGTAATCGGGGTTTAGAAGGTGAGAAGCAAGTAATTTAAATAATGAGTGAATTAAATGGCAATTAAAAATAAATAATAACTGTAAAACAACTCTTGGCAAGATAAGGGAATTTAGAGGTCTAACTTAGTTATCTCTCAACTATAATAAAAGTTGAATCTAAACTCCACTTGGTCAACCTTTACCAGGGCAAAGGAAAGTCAAGGGACTAATTAAATTGACCTTTGAATCCTAATTATTTCCTAAGAAAAGGTTGGGATTATTCAGGTTCAGCTCAATTAGCAAAATAACGATTATTAATTACGTTGAGTTTAATAACTGTTGAGTTACTAAATTCTTAATCAGAACCAAAAGGGGAAAAAATAAAATTGCTGGAATAATAAAAATATCCTTAGATGGGAAGCAATGGCAACTTAATTCAAAGAGAACAATTATAAACTGAAAATACCTCAATTATCATTAATTCAAAGAACAATCCGTGACATGGAAGAAATTCATAAATCAAATTATAATAATCAATTCAAATGTTGGAATAAATAAATAAAAGTAAAACTTAAAATAAAAGAACATTAAACCTGGGATCCAGAGTTACTCTTAAAACAAGAAGAAATCCTAAATCCTAAAAGAGAGAGAGAACCTCTCTCTAGACTAAATCTAAATCATAGAAAAAACTAGAAAATTGGCGAACTCCTTCTGAATGGATGCATTCCCCCACTTCATAACCTCTGGTCTATGCCTTCTGGACTTGGATTTGGGCCAAAAAGGGCCTCAGAACTCGTTATGAGCGTTTTCTGCAATTTCTGGTGCGTGGCCTCTGTCACGCGGTCGCGTCATTCGGAGCTTTTTCTCGCTACGCGGTCGCGTCAGTCATGCGACCGCGTCATGTGCGTTCTGCTTAAGGCACGCGGTCGCGTCAGTCATGCGGCCGCGTCGCTACTGATTCGTGCTTGGCACGCGATCGCATCGTCCATGCGATCGCGTGGATACCTGTTTCCTTAAAGCTCCGTTTTGCTTTCTCCTTTCCTTTTAGTATGTTTCCTTTTTCATCCTTTAAGTCATTCTGCCTTAGAAAATCTGAAACTACTAAACACACTAATCACGGCATCGAATGGAAATAAAGGTAATTAAAATAATTAATTTTCAAAGCTTAGGAAACATGTTTTTCACAATATGACATAATAAGGAAGGGAAAGTAAAATCATGCAATTAATGTGAATAAGTAGGTGAAGGATTATATAAATCACTCAAATTAAGCACAAAAGAACTCATGAAATATGGGTTTATCAATGGCTACAAAGCTCATCGACGCGTATGCGTCATACACGCGGACGCGCAGATTGAAACACAGCCAGACGACGCGTACGCGTCAGCCATGCGTACGCGTGGGTGTATTTGCGCCCTAGACACAAAACTGGCACAACTCTGGCACAACTCTCGGGAAAATGGCTGGGCATTGGGTGCAGCGCATCGACGCGCACGTGCACACCATGCGCACGCGTGGATGGTGCCTTCTAGAAGAACGGCGCGCTCGCGCCATGTGCGCCTACGCGCGGGGGGTCATTCTGCTAAAATTTTTCTAAGTTAAAAGCTGCAGAATTCACAAATTCAACCCCCAATCTTCCGACGGACATAACTTTCTCATTTTAAATCGTTTTCCGCCCGTTCTTCAAACGGCATGGACATCCCAGATCCAATTTTATTTCTAAACGAGTTTGACACAAAACGGGGATCCGAAGTCCAAGTTATGTTCCATCAAAGTATGCCCAAAAACCATGTTTTCACTCAAAACCACAAAGTGCCATTTTCAAAACAAGCCATTTCCGACTCTTTTCAAAATCAACCAAAACATGTCAATTTCATCCCTTTTCTTTGAAATCAATCAAAGTATATCAAAATCGACATTAAGCCTCCTCAACTCATACACTAACACATTACCACAATTCACAAAACCGCCATATAACCATTTTTACCCATTTCAAACAAATGGCTAAATTACAAACACATTAACATGTCATACATCCTTCCTCATCCCAATTTCCAACAATACTATTTCTAATCAAGCATCATTATACATAATCAATATCATACTCACTATCACATGGTTTCACCCACAAATCAACCTTAATCATTTCTCAAGCATATATCACAACATACATATCTCTCATGCATAATCATACCATCAAGGCATCAATAATCATGATCACATATATGACCACATAACATACCTCAACCAAAACCAAACATACCTCATCTATACAATTTCACCCAAAATTACCAAATTCCACGCTTCAACTCCTCAAACCTTATTATTCAATAACCAACCCAATCATTCATGTATTCATTATCTGAAATTCATCAAATCACTTATGTCATCATACAATGCACACATCATCTTACCTTCCTTACCTCTTTCCGGCCTCCGGCCCAAAATTCACGGCCTCCGGCCCAATTTCACAATTTAAATGCATAAACCACAAATCAATACTCATTACCCAATACATCAAATTCTCAATACACCAAGCATACAAGGCCACACAATTTTCAACCCAATCATTAATTCACATTACATACCAACTATGCATATTAGCACCAACCATTTACACAATCCAAACTTAATCCTAGGGGCATCTAGCCTAGGAATTCTCATCACACCACACGGTACTTAAATGAAACTTAAACCGTACCTCTTGTGGCTAAACCAATTGAGCCTCTTCTACGGAAGTCTCCACCAACCCTTAGCTCCAAGCAGCACCAAAGCTCCACAAGCAACACCAACCTCCCAATTGTGCATCAAAATCACCAAATACATTAACATAACCAATATCACATACATATATCAACCTAGGGCTCATAAAAATGACAAATCACAAGGGTTTGAGCACTTCTTACCTTAGCCTATATGAAGTAGGGATAGAACCCACTTGGAATCTATGTTGGAGTATCCCTAAACACCCAAAATCATAAGATTTCAACACCAACTACCCAAAAATGTGTAACAGTGAGGAATTTCGAAAACTGGGCAGAGATGAATGGAATACTCACCACAAAACTTAGATATAATTGTAGAGGATGAGAAGAGCGATGCGTGGCCGCAAACGGCTCGTTAATCGAAGCCCCGTAGCTAAAGTTATGGTAGTTTGAAGATCAAAGAGAGTTAGGTTTTCTCTCTTCTCTTCTCTCTTCTCAATTCAGCGCCCAACCCTTCCTTTTAGGGTAAAATGAGCTGAAATGCTCATAACTAATGTTTATATATGTTGGGTCTTGGGCCCACTTAGGCCCGGTTCACTTATTTTTGTCCATTGGCCCAATTTTGGGCCAAAATCTTTAAGATTAGCGCTCCAAATCGACTTTAAATATTTCTACCTCCCCTAATAATAATTCCTCATTTCTTAATCTTATTTACTCATAATCAATTTTCTCAGCTGCAGTACCAAACAGACCTTAGCCGGTACTTTCGGTCAAAATTCCACTGTGCGCTTTTACGCAGAAAACTATGTCTTCTGACTCGAAAAAATTCACTGAATCCAAATATCATATTTAAATCATCAAATTCCAATTGCCAAATCTTCCAACCATATTCGCTCCTACTTAACTTATTATTCAATTGATTTCGGTTAGACCGGGTATTACAAGGATGGTGGTTTTATCCTGCTCGCGGAGTAATGAATTTGATAGATTAATAAAGGAACCATGGTGATATTTGAAACACCTGGGTAGTACACAAGGATTGTGGTTCGTCCCACTTATTTTGGGTTAATGATTGAAACACCTGAATTGTACGTAAGAGTTGTGATTTGTCCCACTTTCTCTGAGTTAATGATTGAGACACCTAGGTACTACGCAAGAGTTGTGGTTTGTCCCACTTACTCCGAGTTGAGTTTGTAAACACCTGTCTGGGTAGTATGCAAGGTCATGACTCGGTTCAACTTGCTCCGTGTTAAGCGGGTAGTATGAAAGAGTTGTGACTTAGTCCCACTTGCTCCGTGTGGTGGTGTTTTATGTCTGGATTAGTTACTAGATGTATCGAATTCTGCCAAAGTAAGCGACATGTGAGCTCATGGCCAGTAGGACAGATATGCATCATCTGCATTTGATTGATTTGTTTGGTTTACTATTTGTCATGGCTTGTTTTCTTGTACATATTGAATGACTATATGTTAATTGCTTTACTTGAAATTACGTGTGTATTATTTGTTTGCCTTACTTGTATTCATATAACTAAGAAGTCTCTCATACTAATGTTGGTTGACGTTGAGGGCTGTTCTATTTGGAGTTTGGAGAATTACAGAAACCTACAGGTAAATGATTGTGGAAACCTTGATGAAAGTGAATTAGATTAGAATTTCCCCCTAATCACGGATTAGTGAGAACCTTGGATGGAAATAATGATGTGTGGAGTTTAATATTGCTTAGTGAGTTTCCTGTTGCCTTATATTGTATCTGTTTGTCATTTTACCGTATTGGAAATTCATGAGTCGGGGTTCTCACTTCGTATATATCCACTGTTTTTCATATACAAGTTTTGGTGCTCTGCGGTGAGCTGGAGTTCGTTTGGAAGACGGTGAAGTGGTGCACGAAATTGTGATCACTACAACTTCGCGCAACTAACCAGCAAGTGCACTGGGTCATCCAAGTAATACCTTACGTGAGTAAGGGTCGATCCCACGGAGATTGGTGGTATGAAGCAAGCTATGGTCACCTTGTAAATCTCAGTCAGGCAGACTCAAATGGGTATAGTAGTAAACGAATAAAGCAATAAGATAAAGATAGAGATACTTATGCATATCATTGGTGAGAGCTTCAGATAAGCGTATGAAGATGCCTTCCCTTCCGTCTCTCTGCTTTCCTACTGTCTTCATCCAATCCTTCTTACTCCTTTCCATGGCAAGCTCGTGTAGGGTTTCACCGTTGTCAATGGCTACCTCCCATCCTCTCAGTGAAAATACGTCCCTGATGCTCTGTCACAGCATAGGCTAATCATCTGTCGGTTCTCGGTCTGGCCGGAATAGAATCCAGTGATTCTTTTGCGTCTGTCACTAACGCCCCGCCTTTCAGAGTTTGAAGCACGTCACAGTCATTCAATCATTGAATCCTACTCAGAATACCACAGACAAGGTTTAGACCTTCCGGATTCTCTTGAATGCCGCCATCAGTTCTCGCCTATACCACGAAGACTCCGATTAAAGAATCCAAGAGATATTCACTAAGCCTCATATGCTTGTAGAACAAGAGTGGTTGTCAGTCACTTTGTTCATGAGTGAGAATGATGATGAGTGTCAATCATCACCTTCATCAAGTTGAAGAACAAGTGATATCTTGGACAAAGAACAAGCGGAAATGAATAGAAGAACAATAGTAATTGCATTAATACTCGAGGTACAGCAGAGCTCCACACCTTAATCTATGGTGTGTAGAAACTCCAACGTTGAAAATACATAAGAACAAGGTCTAGGCATGGCCGTGAGGCCAGCCTCCCAAATGATCTAAGAACTAGATGTCCAAAGATGAAAAATACAAATAGTAAAAGGTCCTATATATAGAGAACTAGTAGCCTAAGGTGTACAGAGATGAGTAAATGACATAAAAATCCACTTCCGGGCCCACTTGGTGTGTGCTTGGGCTGAGCAATGAAGCATTTTCGTGTAGAGACTTCTCTTGGAGTTAAACGCCAGCTTTTATGCCAGTTTGGGCGTTTAACTCCCATTTAGGTGCCAGTTCCGGCGTTTAACGCTGGAATTTCTGTAGGTGACTTTGAACGCCGGTTTGAGCCATCAAATCTTGGGCAAAGTATGGACTATCATATATTGCTGCAAAGCCCAGGATGTCTACTTTCCAACGCCGTTGAGAGCGCGCCAATTGGGCTTCTGTAGCTCCAGAAAATCCACTTCGAGTGCAGGGAGGTCAGAATCCAACAGCATCTGCAGTCCTTTTGAGTCTCTGGATCAGATTTTTGCTCAGATCCCTCAATTTCAGCCAGAAAATACCTGAAATCACAGAAAAACACACAAACTCATAGTAAAGTCCAGAAAAGTGAATTTTAATTAAAAACTAATAAAAATATACTAAAAACTAACTAGATCATACTAAAAACATACTAAAAACAATGCCAAAAAGCGTACAAATTATCCGCTCATCACAACACCAAACTTAAATTGTTGCTTGTCCCCAAGCAACTGAAAATCAAATAAGATAAAAAGAAGAGAATATACTATAGACTCCAAATTATCAATGAAACTTAGCTCCAAATTAGATGAGCGGGACTAGTAGCTTTTTGCCTCCGAACAGTTTTGGCATCTCACTTTATCCTTTGAAATTCAGAATGATTGGCTTCTTTAGGAACTCAGAATCCAGATAGTGTTATTGATTCTCCTAGTTGAGTATGATGATTCTTGAACACAGCTACTTATTGAGTCTTGGCTGTGGCCCAAAGCACTCTGTCTTCCAGTATTACCACCGGATACATACATGCCACAGACACATAATTGGGTGAACCTTTTCAGATTGTGACTCAGCTTTGCTAGAGTCCCCAATTAGAGGTGTCCAAGGTTCTTAAGCACACTCTTTTTGCCTTGGATCACAACTTTATTTCTTTCTTTTTCTTTCTTTTTCTTTCTTTTTCTTTTTCGTTTTTCTCCTTTTTCTTTTTCTTTTTTGTTTTTTCACTGCTTTGTCTTGCTTCAAGAATCATTTTTATGATTTTTCAGATCCTCAGTAACATGTCTCCTTTTTCATCATTCTTTCAAGAGCCAACAACTTTAACATTCATGAACCACAAATTCAAAAGACATATGCACTGTTCAAGCATACATTCAGAGAACAAAAGTGTCGCCACCACATCAAACTAATTAAGCTAGTTTTAAAGATGAATTTGAAATCCTGTACTTCTTGTTCTTTTGTAATAAAAACAGTTTTCATTTAAGAAAGGTGATGGATTCATATTCATAGCTTTAAGGCATAGACACTAAGACACTAATGATCATAAGACACAAACATAGATAAACACAAGCATGAAAATTCGAAAAACAGGCAAATAAAGAACAAGGAGATTAAGGAACGGGTCCACCTCAGTGATGGCGGCTTGTTCTTCCTCTTGAAGATCCTATGGAGTGCTTGAACTCCTCAATGTCTCTTCCTTGTCTTTGTTGCTCCTCTCTCATGATTCTTTGATCTTCTCTAATTTCATGGAGGAGGATGGAATGTTCTTGGTGCTCCACCCTTAGTTGTCCCATGTTGGAACTCAATTCTCCTTGGGAGGTGTTTAGTTGCTCCCAATAGTCTTGTGGAGGAAAGTGCATCCCTTGAGGTATCTTAGGGATCTCTTGATGAGAGGGGTCTCTTGTTTGCTCCATCCTTCTCTTAGTGATGGGCTTGAGGTCATGCCTTCTCAGTTGAACCGGCTTTGGATGCCATAAATGGTTATGGAAAAACAAGAAGCAATGCTTTTACCACACCAAACTTAAAAGGTTTGCTCGTCTCCGAGCAAAAGAAGAAAGAAGAGAGTAGAAGAAGAAGAAATGAGGAAGAAGGGAGTGGCTTTGTGTTTCGGCCATAGAGGGGGAGAAGTGGTGTTTAGGTGGTGTGAAAATGAAGGAGTGAAGAAGGGTTTATGGGGAAGAGGTATTGAGGTGTTTGGTGAATGGGTGAAGAAGAAGAGAGAGTGTGGTGGGTTGGTGGGGATCCTGTGGGGTCCACAGATCCTGTGGTGTCAAGGAAAAGTCATCCCTGCACCAAATGGCACTCAAAATCACGTTTTGAGTCATTTCTGGCGTTAAACGCCGGGCTGGTGCCCATTCCTGGCGTTTAACGCCAGGTTCTTGCCCTTTTCTGGCGTTTAACGCCAGTCTGGTGCCCCTTTCTGGCGTTAAACGCCCAGAATGGTGCCAGACTGGGCGTTAAACGCCCAACTGCTAGCCTCACTGGCGTTTAAACGCCAGTGGGTTCTTCCTCCAGGGTGTGCTGTTTTTCTTCCTGTTTTCCATTTTGTTTTTGCTTTTTCAATGGATTTTGTGACTTCTTATGATCATCAACCTACAAAAAACATAAAATAACAAAAGAAAATATATAAAATATAATCATTGGGTTGCCTCCCAACAAGCGCTTCTTTAATGTCAGTAGCTTGACAGAGGGCTCTCATGGAGCCTCACAAATACTCAGAGCAATATTGGAACCTCCCAACACCAAACTTAGAGTTTGAATGTGGGGGTTCAACACCAAACTTAGAGTTTGGTTGTGGCCTCCCAACACCAAACTTAGAGTTTGACTGTGGGGGCTCTGTTTGTCTCTGATTTGAGAGAAGCTCTTCATGCTTCTTCTCCATGGTGACAGAGGGGTATCCTTGAGCCTTAAACACAAAGGATTCTTCATTCACTTGAATGATCAGTTCACCTCCATCAACATCAATCACAGCCTTTGCTGTGGCTAGGAAAGGTCTGCCAAGGATGATGGTTTCATCCATGCATTTCCTAGTCTCTAGGACTATGAAATCAGTAGGGATGTAATGGTCTTCAATCTTAACCAAAACATCCTCTACAAGTCCATAAGCTTGTTTTCTTGAGTTGTCTGCCATCTCTAGTGAGATTTTTGCAGCTTGTACCTCAAAGATCCTTAGCTTCTCCATTACTGAGAGAGGCATGAGGTTTACACTTGACCCTAAGTCACACAGAGCCTTCTTGAAGGTCATGGTGCCTATGGTACAAGGTATAGAAAACTTCCCAAGGTCTTGTCTCTTTTGAGGTAATTTCTGCCTAGACAAGTCATCCATTTCTTTGGTGAGCAAAGGAGGTTCATCCTCCCAAGTCTCATTTCCAAATAACTTGTCATTTAGCTTCATGATTGCTCCAAGGTATTTAGCAACTTGCTCTTCAGTGACATACTCATCCTCTTCAGAGGAAGAATACTCATCAGAGCTCATGAAAGGCAGAAGTAAGTCCAATGGAATCTCTATGGTCTTATTTTGAGTCTTAGATTCCCATGGTTCCTCATTAGGGAACTCAGAGGAGGCTAGTGCACGCCCATTGAGGTCTTCCTCAGTGGCGTCCACTTCCTCTCTTTCCTCTCCAAATTCGCCCATGGTTTTGGCTTTGCACTCTCCTTTTGGATTTTCTTCTGTATTGCTTGGAAGAGTACTTGGAGGGAGTTCAGTAATTTTCTTGCTCAGCTGTCCCACTTGTGCTTCCAAATTCCTAATAGAAGACCTTGTTTCAGTCATGAAACTTTGAGTGGTTTTGATTAGATCAGAGACCATGGTTGCTAAGTCAGAGGGGTTCTGCTTAGAATTCTCTGTCTGTTGCTGAGAAGATGATGGAAAAGGCTTGCCATTGCTAAACCTGTTTCTTCCACCATTATTGTTATTGAAACCTTGTTGAGGTCTCTCTTGATTCTTCCATGAGAAATTTGGGTGATTTCTCCATGAAGAATTATAGGTGTTTCCATAGGGTTCTCCTAAGTAATTCACCTCTTCCATTGAAGGGTTCTCAGGATCATAAGCTTCTTCTTCAGATGAAGCATCCTTAGTACTGCTTGGTGCATTCTGCATTCCAGACAGACTTTGAGAAATCAAATTGACTTGTTGAGTCAACATCTTGTTCTGAGCCAGTATGGCATTCAGAGCATCAATCTCAAGAACTCCTTTCTTCTGACTTGTCCCATTGTTCACAGGATTCCTTTCAGAAGTGTACATGAATTGGTTATTTGCAACCATTTCAATGAGTTCTTGAGCCTCTGTAGGCGTCTTCTTCAGATGAAGAGATCCTCCAGCAGAGCTATCCAAAGATATCTTGGACAGTTCAGAGAGACTGATGACAAGTCATCTTAGCCTAGTTTCACTAGTCTTTTTCTTTTGTTTTCACTTGAATTATGCACTTTCTTGAGGCTTAAGCAAGCCAATTTAGGTAGATTTTCATGCTTCCTTTGATTGAATCAACCATAGATAAATTAATGCAATTTCATGAGGTTTGATGCCATAATTGGTGCATATTAGGATAGAATGATCATCTTATGATTTCAAGCATAGCTTTGATGTGTTTGGTTGATTTATGATAGGTGAAGAAAGCTTGGAAAAGGATTGAAGTGAGAAGGAATGGCTAGAAGCTAAGAGAAGGCAATGAATCAAGTGAAATTGAACCAGGAATAAATGAAGTTGGAGTTGAAGTTAGCCCACTAACGTTGGCATGAAGAATTCCCCCCAGGGTGCCCAACGTTTGCGCCAATGTTAGCCCCCTAACTTGGAGGCTAACGTTGGCATATGAATTCCTCCCAGGGGCTAGCCAACGTTTGCGCCAACGTTAGCCCCCTAACTTGGAGGCTAACGTTGGCGCCTCACCAACACAAAGCAAGGCCAACGTTAGGGACAAAGTTAGCCCCCTAACGTTGGCTCCAACGTGAAGTGCAGCAGAATATGTTTGCTGCTAGAAAAAGTTGGCCTCAAAGTTAGCCCCCTAACTTTGAGGCTAACTTTAAAACCCAACTTTGCAAAAACTCAAAACCGGTTCAATTGATTCACTTGGGTCTCTCTCCAAACTTCAAGAGCAATCAACCAAGGCCTCTTTCAACCCAATTCCACCAAGAGCAAAGGCCCAACTCAAGGCTTGAAGATCAATTGAAGAAAGTGTATAAATAGGCTAGAATTCAATTTATTCGAGGAGCTTCCCTTTTTAGTTTTTAGAAAGCTTTCTTTTCTGTTTTGGGGAGCCTGAGTGATCTTTGTTTCCTTAGTTTAATTGCTTTCAATTTCAATTACACTTGTCTTGGATCTTGGGCTAGAGAATTGAAGGAATTCTGTTTCAATCTCACCTTAGATCTCTTTGTTGATTTTCACTGCAATTTAATTTCCAATTCGGTTCATTACTTGTTTCTCATCTACTCTCTGTGCAAATTTACAATTCCATTGCTATTGTTCTAGTTGGATCTAGGAAGGCATTGAGATCTAGACTTGGTTTTCTAGTCTCTGGGTCCTGAGATCTTAACTTACCTTTTCAATTCTCTGTTTCTTGCTTTACTTGTTCATTTACTTGTCTGTTTGAATTCAATCAAATCCCAATTCCCATTTACCCTTCTGTCTAATGCAATTTAATTTCTCTTGGTTTAATTTCTGCAAATCTAAGTCCCAATCCCCTTTACATTTCAAGCCATTTACATTTCTTGTCATTTAAGATTCTTGCAATTTACATTACTTGCTCTTTAAGCTTCTGCCATTTACTTTCTTGCTCTTTAAGATTCAGCAATTTAATTCTTGTTCTCTTTACTTTAAATGCAATTTAAATTCTCCAAGTTACCCATTAATCAACCAAATCCTGATTCGCTTGACTAAATCAACCACTAAACTAAAATTGCTCAATCCTTCAATCCTTGTGGGATCGACCTCACACCCGTGAGTTTTATTACTTGATGCGACCCGGTGCACTTGCCGGTTAGATTGGTGTGTTTTTGGGAGAAATTCATTTCTCAAACCAAAAATATCCCATCAAGTTTTTGGCGCCGTTGCCGGGGATTGATTAGATTGACAATGATTAAGTGAGGTGGTAATTTAGATCAAGCACTTTTTCTTTAATTTTGACTAACCCATTAACTGTTTGTTTATTTGCTTAAACTAACTAAACCTTCAATTCAGCAGTAGATTGAAGTATCATTGGTGTGTACATTTCTTATGGTATGCTTGTATGTCAGGTACACGAAGAACCACACTAAATCTTCATGAACAAGATGAGAGGACCCTCAGGAGGTTAAGGAGAGCTGAAAGAGGAAAGAATATTGTTGGAGAAGAGGAATCAGAAGAAGAATTTCATGAGATGGAAGAACATTCAACAAATCCACCAGGTGGAGCAGACAACAACAATGGCAACCCACCTCAGAGGAGAGTTTTGGCTTCCTATACCTTTGCCAATCCTAGACATTGTGGGAGCAGCATCTTGGCTCCAAATGTCAATGCAAACAATTTTGAACTCAAGCCACAACTCATCACTTTGGTTCAGAATAATTGCTCTTTTGGTGGAGGATCACTTGAAGACCCACATCAACACTTATCCACCTTCCTGAGGATATGCAACACTGTCAAAACTAATGGAGTGCCTCCTGACAGCTACAAATTGATGCTATTCCCATTTTCTCTCAGGGATAAGGCTACTCAATGGTTGGAATCGTTTCCAAGAGACAGCATCAACAACTGGGATGACTTGGTAACCAAGTTCCTTGCCAAGTTTTATCCACCACAGAGGGTTATAAGGTTGAAGGCTGAGGTACAAACATTCACTCAAATGGAGACTGAACCCATCTATGAGGCATGGGAGAGATACAAGGCTCTAGTCAGAAAATGCCCTTCTAACATGTTTAATGAATGGGAGAAGCTGCAAAACTTCTATGAAGGCTTAACACTGAAGTCTCAGGAATCCTTGGATCACTCAGCTGGAGGTTCCTTACAGCTCATGAAAACTGCAGAGGAGGCTCAAGAACTTATTGATATGGTGGCCAACAACCAATATTTCTTTGCTCATCAAAGAAGTCGCCAACCATCACAGAGAAGAGGAGTAATGGAGCTAGAAGGAGTGGATTCAATCCTGGCTCAAAACAAATTAATGCAGCAGCAAATCCAACAACAATTTGAGCAAATGACCAAGAGGATTGACAACCTCCAAGTTGCAGCAGTCAACACTAGCCAACCATCAGTCACATGGGGACAAAATGAAGAGGTCCAAGAAGAGCCACAGCAAGAACAAGTTCAGTACATGCACTCTAATCCAAATGAAGTCTATGGTGATACATACAACCCCTCATGGAAGAATCACCCCAACCTCAGATGGGGAGATACTCACAACCAAAACCAACAACCATGGCAGAGAAACCCAAACCAAAACAACCCAAGACACAATCAAAATTTCAATCAGCAGCAAACCAACCAAAATACCTATAGAAAACCTCAAAACAATTACCCCAATCTCAACCAATACCAATCCACTAACCAAAATGCCCACCATCCACCACCCACAACTCACAACCCACCACAAGCACCACCTGAACCCCAAAGAATCACCAACTTGGAAACCATGATAGAAAAATGATGAACTCCAAGAAATGACAAACAAAAACCATGAGGCCTCCATAAAGAGCCTGGAAAGGCAGATCGGGCAAATCTCCAAGCAAATTTCTGTTGAGAGACCTTCAAGCTCACTGCCTAGTGACACAATCCCAAATTCCAAGGAGGAATGCAAGGCAATCCAATTGAGAAGTGGGAGAATATTGACGAGCAACAATGACACTACAAAGAAACAAAAAGAGAGCATCAAAGAACCAACAGAGGATGAGAAGCAACCAAAGGAAGCTAAGGAGCAAGTTGTGGTGCCAACCAAAAGCACTGAGGAACTCAAAGAACAGGAGAACCAGCCACATAGCTCAAGGGGAATAACTCAAGGACAGCAACAAATAGGAAAGAGCATCACACCTCCACTGCCATATCCTCAGAAATTCAACAAAGAGGTTAAGGACCAACATTTCCACAAATTCCTTGAGACCTTCAAGAAGCTGGAAATCAATATCCCTCTAGCTGAAGCACTCGAGCAGATGCCTTTGTATGCAAAATTTTTGAAGGAGCTTATCAATAAGAAAAGAAGTTGGGATGAGAAGGAAATCGTATCACTCACTGAGGAATGCAGAGTCTTGATTCAAAAAGGGCTGCCTCCTAAGCTTGAGGACCCAGGGAGTTTCTTGTTACCTTGCACCATTGGGGAAGTGACCATCACTAAAGCAATGTGCGATCTCGGAGCAAGTATTAATTTAATACCATTCTCCCTGGTGAAAAAGCTGCATATAGAAGAAGTCAAACCAGTACAAATGTCACTGGAGCTTGTAGATAAGTCAATGGTGCACCCTAGGGGTGTAGTTGAAAATCTGTTGGTCAAGGTGGACAACTTTATATACCCTGCTGACTTTGTGGTTCTAGAGTCAGACGAGGATGATGGTGACTCTGTTATACTGGGAAGGCCATTCCTGGCCACGGCTAGAGCCATCATAGACATAGAGAAAGGGGAGTTAACTCTCAGGATGCATGATCAGAGGGTCATTCTGAAGGTCTTACCAGAGGCACAGTTTAGTGAAAAGAAGAAAGACTCTATGGAAATTGATAAGGGAGGATCACAGCTGAAGGGAGAAAATGACAAGGAGAGTCACAGCAACACCCTAAGGACAAGGATTGTGCAAATTAATGAAGAAGCTCAAGAAGATATTGGAATATTAGCCACAAAGAAGAGAGATCCCCAAGAGAAGCCCATGGCCAGAAAAGGAAGATCAACAAAAGGAAGGATGAAAAGCAGGAACAAGACAAAAAGGGGTTGGAAGAATAGGAAGATTCCAACAGAGGGGCTTTCAAAAGGTGACAAAGTGCAACTGATATATCAACAGCTGGGGTCAAATCAACAAACTGAGGACTACTACATTGTCAGCAACATACTCTCACTGGAGCATGCTGAAATTGAACACCAGAAAACAAAGAAGAGAATCACAGTCAGAGGAGACAAATTGAGGCTCTACAAGCACCAACCACCATAAAAGAAAGCCTCAATGTCAAGCTAATGACAATAAAAGAGCGTTTCATGGGAGGCAACCCATGCTTTAAAATTCATGCCATTTTTAAATTCAATAAGTTATGATCATTTGAGCATGAACCCCCTTTCCTTTCATGACAGGCTCATTAACTGCATGCATTATCTGAAGTTGGTATGCTTTCAGCAATAATTCCGTTTTACATGCTTAAAGTATCTTGATAAAGCATATAGCCAAACACTAAGTTTGGTGTTCACTTAACTTCATGAAACTTAGGAATTCATGCATCAATAATCATACAATTGTTATTTTCCAAAAGCTCATAAATAGAAAAATCCTTTTCGGTAATGAAGGCATCAATTGTGAGGCACCTCTTGTCAAGAAACAAGTTTGGTGTCCACCAAACTTTGATGTACCAATTTAGAGACACAATTGATCCTTCATGAAAAAAGAGGGAAAAAGAAAGTGTAACAAAAACAATTCTTATGAACACTTGACATTGGAATTACACTAATTGGAGGAGGAGACTTATTTTCTATATACATGACCAAACATTAAGTTTGGTGTCCTCCTAAGAGAATGTCACGGTTTCATTAATTGTTTTGTTATAAAAAGAATAACTCTAGCTACTGTTGGATAAGCTAATGTGTGTTGTCTTGTTGTGATGATTAGGTAGTCAAAGAATCTTCAATGAAAAGAACAAGACAAATGAAAAAGCATAGCATGAGGACAAAATATCATCACATCAAAAAGAGAATCTGCCATTCCTCAGAAGATGGTCACGGCAAAGGCAAGGCAATGAGCATATTTTGTCTTCATTCATCCTTACATACATACCTTTGATTCCCTTAAGTCCAATTGCATCCTAGCCTTTCATTGCTCATTTAAAAAGTTCACCACCTTCTAGCCATGCACATAACCGAATCCTTGTGGCTTTGAAACCTCAATTCTTTCATCCTTCATCATAAGCTACACTTCTTTCCAACAATCTAAACCTCCCTTCATCAATTCTTACCCCAACCAATTCGGTCTCACCTTTTTATGTTCCAAACTCACATCAAACTCTCCAACACTCTTCACACCTCCTCTAACCTTACAAAACTCCACCAACTAAGTGATCATGGCCTCCTCCTCAAGAACCAAACGAAGAAAGGAAAAGAACCTATGGCGGAGGAGAGCACCCTGAATATGACCGATGGAGATTCAAGTCTTCATACCATCAATTTCAAATGGAGTGGATGAACAACAAGAAGATCTATCCAGAAATTCCATTCTTATTTCCGGATGATGGATGTCAAGAAATGAAGAACAAAATTCAAAAGAGGAGGTGGGAGGAGCTTACATCACCAGAAACCCGAATCAATGCCAATATTGTAAGAGTTCTATGCCAACATCCCGAGGCTTGACATGCGTGAGCCACCAACATACAAGAGCTATGTGCGGGGAGTGGAAGTAGATTTTAGCTCGAATGCAATCAAGAAATCCTGGGCTAAAGTCAGTCCGCTTTAATGAACCAGGATACCAACAAAGGTTGAATGAGGATCAAGATTATGATGAGATGCTAGAGATTTGTTTAGAGAACTCCGAATGGAAGGAGATGGCAAGAACCGATATAAGTATTTGAAGAGATGTGACCTCATCCCGGAAGCCAAAGGATGGTATGAGCTGATGAAAAGATCAATTCTGGGCACAGTAAACACATCAGAAGTTAACAAGGAGAGGGCTGTGATGTTGCATTGCATCATGGTAGGAGGAGAGATCAAAGTCCATGAGATACTTGCAAAAGATATCCAACGGATTGCTGAGAAGAATTCGTCCGGATCTTAGTTGTACTATCCAAGTACCATTTGGAGGTTATGTGTGAAGGCTAAAGTACCACTGGAAGATGAGAATCCAAAGTGGATAGGCCAAGGCTTGCCCATAACCATTGAAAGAATGACAATAACTCCTGAAGCACATCATGGCCGAAGACCACATGGAAGAAGGCAAAGAGAAGAACCAATGGAAGAAGATGAGTTACACCAAGAAGAAGAACCACAAGAAGAGGAGGAACAGCCGCACTTTGTCCCACATGGCAATATGGATATGACCCAAATACAAGAAGCAATTGGAAGACTGTCACACCAATACACAAGAATTCAAGAAAGGCAACAAGAATACCATTCACAATACTTGAAGCATCACCAAGAACAACAAGAATGGCAGCTGAAAATGATGAACCAACAAACAACATTTGAAGAGTTCTTCAAAAAGAAAGTGAAATAGAAGCAAACAAAGCCATGATGCTTGAAGATAGAGTAGAGGAAGCAATGAATAAAGCGGGGTTCTGGCGGGGTCAACAGCCAACAAACATGGACACAGGGAATGCCAGCAACCAAGTATATGAAAGAAGAAAGAAAAAGCATGACAAATGAAAGGTGGGCTTGCTCCTTAATCATCACTACAAAAAAATTTTTTGCATTCTATCTGTTTAAAGTGTCTTTGCATCTTTAAGAAGTTATTTGAATAGTCTGTGCATTATGTGTGTTCATCATAAAATAAGTAAGCTAGTTAAGTTTGTACTTGTGTGTTCACTTTCACTTAACTAAGAGCATGTTTTGTCCCCTGCATCTTTAATTCAATAAAAGAAATGTTTGATTGTGAAATGAGATAGTTCTCTGTTAGAAAGAAGTAGAATAATAGCAAGTGGTGGTATATGTGTGACTGTATAAAAACTCACTGATTAGTGAATAAAGAGCTAGGATGTCTTTTTCTAAGAATAGAGTGATCTACTGTCTATGAATCTCAATAAGAAAATCCTTGGTTCAAAAGAAAAAAATAAAAAGAAAGAAAGAAAAGAGATAGCCAAAAGATGGCAGAATCAAAGAAAAGAAAAAAAAAAGAGGGAAACAAAGCTGGACACCAATAGCTTGAACCTTAAAAATATATGCCTGTGGTGTCTATGTATTAGGATCTGCTTGGACTACTAAGCTCTTTGGAGTGCTTCAACACTCGGTGACTTGGATTAACTAATCCGGGATCATCAGCTGAAAATCCACTATCAAGAGCAACCTAACTACAAGGCATTTAGTAACCAAAAAGGTGCTGGGCATCAATGTTTAAAGGGAAAGGTGAGCCAAGTGTCCATGGTGAATAATGTGTCAAGTATAAAGAAAAGAAAATGAACTTGTTACACATGACACTCAAATAAAGCTTTGAACAAAATAATAGCCAAGGATAAAGGAATCATGAGAGGTCATAGCAGTACACTTGAAGCTTGAAGAAGACTTTCTAAAGCCTAAGAATCAATAAGAAGTGAGTATGTGCATATCAACATAAATCCCATGAACTATCAATAACATTCTGCTAGCATGAACATCTTTTTCCAATTCATTCATTCTTCCTAATAATTCATTTCTTGCTTGGGGACAAGCAAGCTTTAAGTTTGGTGTTGTGATGACAAGTCATCTTAGCCTAGTTTCACTAGTCTTTTTCTTTTGTTTTCACTTGAATTATGCACTTTCTTGAGGCTTAAGCAAGCCAATTTAGGTAGATTTTCATGCTTCCTTTGATTGAATCAACCATAGATAAATTAATGCAATTTCATGAGGTTTGATGCCATAATTGGTGCATATTAGGATAGAATGATCATCTTATGATTTCAAGCATAGCTTTGATGTGTTTGGTTGATTTATGATAGGTGAAGAAAGCTTGGAAAAGGATTGAAGTGAGAAGGAATGGCTAGAAGCTAAGAGAAGGCAATGAATCAAGTGAAATTGAACCAGGAATAAATGAAGTTGGAGTTGAAGTTAGCCCACTAACGTTGGCATGAAGAATTCCCCCAGGGTGCCCAACGTTTGCGCCAACGTTAGCCCCCTAACTTGGAGGCTAACGTTGGCATATGAATTCCTCCAGGGGCTAGCCAACGTTTGCGCCAACGTTAGCCCCCTAACTTGGAGGCTAACGTTGGCACCTCACCAACACAAAGCAAGGCCAACGTTAGGGACAAAGTTAGCCCCCTAACGTTGGCTCCAACGTGAAGTGCAGCAGAATTGTTTGCTGCTAGAAAAAGTTGGCCTCAAAGTTAGCCCCCTAACTTTGAGGCTAACTTTAAAACCCAACTTTGCAAAACTCAAAACCGGTTCAATTGATTCACTTGGGTCTCTCTCCAAACTTCAAGAGCAATCAACCAAGGCCTCTTTCAACCCAATTCCACCAAGAGCAAAGGCCCAACTCAAGGCTTGAAGATCAATTGAAGAAAGTGTATAAATAGGCTAGAATTCAATTTATTCGAGGAGCTTCCCTTTTTAGTTTTAGAAAGCTTTCTTTTCTGTTTTCGGGAGCCTGAGTGATCTTTGTTTCCTTAGTTAATTGCTTTCAATTTCAATACACTTGTCTTGGATCTTGGGCTAGAGAATTGAAGGAATTCTGTTTCAATCTCACCTTAGATCTCTTTGTTGATTTTCACTGCAATTTAATTTCCAATTCGGTTCATTACTTGTTTCTCATCTACTCTCTGTGCAAATTTACAATTCCATTGCTATGTTCTAGTTGGATCTAGGAAGGCATTGAGATCTAGACTTGGTTTCTAGTCTCTGGGTCCTGAGATCTAACTTACCTTTCAATTCTCTGTTTCTTGCTTTACTTGTTCATTTACTGTCTGTTTGAATTCAATCAAATCCCAATTCCCATTTACCTTGTCTAATGCAATTTAATTTCTTGGTTTAATTTCTGCAAATCTAAGTCCCAATCCCCTTTACATTTCAAGCCATTTACATTTCTTGTCATTTAAGATTCTTGCAATTTACATTACTTGCTCTTTAAGCTTCTGCCATTTACTTTCTTGCTCTTTAAGATTCAGCAATTTAATTCTTGTTCTCTTTACTTTAAATGCAATTTAAATTCTGCAAGTTACCCATTAATCAACCAAATCCTGATTCGCTTGACTAAATCAACCACTAAACTAAAATTGCTCAATCCTTCAATTCCTGTGGGATCGACCTCACACCCGTGAGTTTTATTACTTGATGCGACCCGGTACACTTGCCGGTTAGATTGGTGTGTTTTTGGGAGAAATTCATTTCTCAAACCAAAAATATCCCATCAGAGACCATCATAGAAAATACCTATGATGCTCCATTCAGAGAGCATGTCTGAAGGACATTTTCTGATTATTTGTTTGTATCTTTCCCAAGCTTCATAGAGGGACTCTCCATCCTTCTGTCTGAAGGTTTGGACTTCCACTCTAAGCTTACTCAATTTTTGAGGTGGAAAGAACTTTGCCAAGAAGGCATTGACTAGCTTTTCCCAAGAGTCCAGGCTTTCTTTAGGTTGTGAGTCCAACCATGTCCTAGCTCTGTCTTTTACAGCAAAAGGGAATAGCATCAGTCTGTAGACCTCAGGGTCAACCCCATTAGTCTTGACTGTGTCACAGATTTGCAAGAACTCAGCTAAAAACTGATGAGGATCTTCCATTGGAAGTCCATGGAACTTGCAATTCTGTTGCATTAGAGAAACTAATTGAGGCTTAAGCTCAAAGTTGTTTGCTCCAATGGCAGGGATAGAGATGCTTCTCCCATAGAAGTCGGGAGTAGGTGCAGTAAAGTCACCAAGCACCCTCCTTGCATTGTTGGCATTGTTGTTATTTTCGGCTGCCATGGCTTCTTCTTCCTTGAAGATTTCTGTTAGGTTCTCAACTATGAACGTGTGCCTGACAACCACCTCCGTTCATAGAGATTTGTGCCTTAGCTTCTCTTAGCTTTCGTTTCAAGGTCCTTTCAAGTTCAGGGTCAGCTTCAACAAAAATGCCTTTGTCTCTGTTCCTGCTCATATGAAAGAGAAGAGAACAAGAAAATGTGGAATCCTCTATGTCACAGTGTAGAGATTTCTTGAGGTGTCAGAGGAAGAAAAATGGAGGACAGAGGTAGAAAATTCGAACTTATCAAAGAAGATGGAGTTCGAATTTTGCATTAAGGAATAGTGTTAGTCCATAAATGGAAGGATGTGAGAAGAAGAGAAGTAATTTTTCGAAAATTAGTAAAAGATTTTGAAAACATTTTGAAAAACACTAATTGATTTTCGAAAATAAAAGTGGGAAAGAAATTAAGTGATTTTTTTGAAAAAGATTTTGAAATTAGAAATCAAAAAGATTTGATTGAAAACTATTTTGAAAAAGATGTGGTTAAGAAGATATGATTGGTTTTAAAAAGATGTAATTGAGAAGATATGATTTGAAAAACATTTTTAAAAAGATTTGATTTGAAAATAATTTGAAAAGATATGATTTTAAAAATTAATGACTTGCCTAACAAGAAAAGATATGATTCAAACATAAAACCTTCCTCAACAGAAAAGGCAAAAAAATGTTCAATCAAATCATTAATTGTTAGTAAGTATCTTTGAAAAAGGAAAGAAATTGATTTTGAAAACATTTGATTGAAAAGATATGATTTGAAAAAGATTTGATTTTGAAAAACTTTGAAAACTTGAAAAAAAATTGATTTTGAAAACAAAATCTTCCCCCTTGTGCCATCCTGGTGTTAAACGCCCAGAATGGTGCACATTCTGGCGTTTAACGCCCAAACTACTACCCTTTTTTGGGCGTTAAACGCCCAACCAGGTACCCTGGCTGGCGTTTAAACGCCAGTCTGTCTTCTTCACTGGGCATTTTTGAATGCTCAGTTTTTTTTTTGTGTGATTCCTCTGCAGTATGTTCTGAATCTTCAATTCTCTGTATTATTGACTTGAAAAGACACAAATAAAAAATATTTTTGGATTTTTAATAATGAGGAATAATCAAAATGCAACTAAAATCAAATAACAATGCATGCAAGACACCAAACTTAGCAGTTTGTATATATGGGAAACAACAAAACACTCAAGTCAATAGAATTCAAAGATTAAAACAAGAAAATCATCAAGAACAACTTGAAGATTAATGAAGACACATGCATGAATGCAGTAAGAACAGAAACATGCAATTGACACTAAACTTAAGATGAGACTCTAGACTCAAACAAGAAATATTTTTGGATTTTATGCTTTTGTAATTTTTTTTTTTGGTTATTTTTCGAAAATTAGGAAAATAAAGGTATCAAAATTCTTAATGAGAATTCCAGGAATCATGCAATGTTAGTCTAAAGCTTTAGTCTAAAGGAATTAGACATAGCTAGCTAAGCTTCAGCAAGACATTGCATTCAAGAGCTAAATTGATGATGATCAATCAGCTTTGGTGATGATAAGAACATCACCTTGAGACACTAGAATTCATCTTCAAGAATTTCGAAAAAAATAAATGCCTAATCTAAGCAACAAGATGAACCGTCAGTTGTCCATACACAAGAACAATCCCCGGCAACGGCGCCAAAAACTTGGTGCACGAAATTGTGATCACTATAACTTCGCGCAACTAACCAGCAAGTGCACTGGGTCGTCCAAGTAATACCTTACGTGAGTAAGGGTCGATCCCACGGAGATTGGTGGTATGAAGCAAGCTATGGTCACCTTGTAAATCTCAGTCAGGCAGACTCAAATGGGTATAGTAGTAAACGAATAAAGCAATAAGATAAAGATAGAGATACTTATGCATATCATTGGTGAGAGCTTCAGATAAGCGTATGAAGATGCCTTCCCTTCCGTCTCTCTGCTTTCCTACTGTCTTCATCCAATCCTTCTTACTCCTTTCCATGGCAAGCTCGTGTAGGGTTTCACCATTGTCAATGGCTACCTCCCATCCTCTCAGTGAAAATACGTCCCTGATGCTCTGTCACAGCATAGGCTAATCATCTGTCGGTTCTCGGTCCGGCCGGAATAGAATCCAGTGATTCTTTTGCGTCTGTCACTAACGCCCCGCCTTTCGGAGTTTGAAGCACGTCACAGTCATTCAATCATTGAATCCTACTCAGAATACCACAGACAAGGTTTAGACCTTCCGGATTCTCTTGAATGCCGCCATCAGTTCTCGCCTATACCACGAAGACTCCGATTAAAGAATCCAAGAGATATTCACTAAGCCTCATATGCTTGTAGAACAAGAGTGGTTGTCAGTCACTTTGTTCATGAGTGAGAATGATGATGAGTGTCAATCATCACCTTCATCAAGTTGAAGAACAAGTGATATCTTGGACAAAGAACAAGCGGAATTGAATAGAAGAACAATAGTAATTGCATTAATACTCGAGGTACAGCAGAGCTCCACACCTTAATCTATGGTGTGTAGAAACTCCACCGTTGAAAATACATAAGAACAAGGTCTAGGCATGGCCGTGAGGCCAGCCTCCCAAATGATCTAAGAACTAGATGTCCAAAGATGAAAAATACAATAGTAAAAGGTCCTATATATAGAGAACTAGTAGCCTAAGGTGTACAGAGATGAGTAAATGACATAAAAATCCACTTCCGGGCCCACTTGGTGTGTGCTTGGGCTGAGCAATGAAGCATTTTCGTGTAGAGACTTCTCTTGGAGTTAAACGCCAGCTTTTATGCCAGTTTGGGCGTTTAACTCCCATTTAGGTGCCAGTTCCGGAGTTTAACGCTGGAATTTCTGTAGGTGACTTTGAACGCCGGTTTGGGCCATCAAATCTTGGGCAAAGTATGGACTATCATATATTGCTAGAAAGCCCAGGATGTCTACTTTCCAACGCCGTTGAGAGCGCGCTAATTGGGCTTCTGTAGCTCCAGAAAATCCACTTTGAGTGCAGGGAGGTCAGAATCCAACAGCATCTGCAGTCCTTTTGAGTCTCTGGATCAGATTTTTGCTCAGATCCCTCAATTTCAGCCAGAAAATACCTGAAATCACAGAAAAACACACAAACTCATAGTAAAGTCCAGAAAAGTGAATTTTAATTAAAAACTAATAAAAATATACTAAAAACTAACTAGATCATACTAAAAACATACTAAAAACAATGCCAAAAAGCGTACAAATTATCCGCTCATCATGAAGCTATCTTGAGTTCTATGCTTTATGTTGTTTAGATTCTCTTCATCTTTATTTTCAAAAATTTAAACGATGTATATGTATGTATATTTATTTTGGAAACTTGCTTATAGAGGCTATGCTGTATGTTTGGGAGAGATAGAAAATTGTTATCAACTATTTTTATTTCTGTAACCCTAGCCGACCTAAACTTCGCGGGTTGTGACTAGTGGATATATATATTCTTTTAAGTTTTATTTTACCCTACTGAATGCGATACTTTTCGATATGTGTGAGTTTGCGCTCGCGATTTCCTTTTATTCCTTTCAGGCTTCTTGTTTTAATAAATTCTTCTAATTATGTAAGTATTATAATTCCACCTTGAGTCGTATCACCTTGAGTCGTATCATCTTGTTATCATTGACATATGACTCAAGCATAAGGACCTAAATGGTAAGGTGTTACATGTAACACCCTAACTTTCGACACGTCATGACCAATTCCAAAAGTTCAAGTGTTACTCGTCGTAAAGACCTACTTGGCTCTAGACTCAGATTTTATAACAAAGGTTAATAAAAGCCTTTATCGGTTGAGCATGACTAAGCTATTAATCGTGAAATGTCTTTTAGTTATTCGCAAGGTTAACACTTAAACCGATACCACAAATAAATACATGATAACAAAAAATATGCATATTTATATATATACAAATATATACAGGAGTTAAGTTTGGGAATACATGTCATCTTTCTTAAGCCGAGAAATACACCAAGTTATATATACATATACAAAAGAGGAAGTCAGTCCCAACCTTCACACGGGTTCCCTAAACTAGAACTGAACTACTACAAGGTCCTACCCCTCTAAAAGAAACACTACAAAAGTGAGGGAAAATAGTACTAAGATCACCAAAAGGAGTGAAAAGTCAGCTAGGTCAATCTCTGGAATGGTCTTCAGCTAGGGTGAACACGTACGGCATGCCGGGATCAAAACGTGGGCGATTTACCGAAACCCAAAACTCAACGGACTCCTCTACCGATCCCATATGGGGAAGGGGAAAAAGAAAGAGAAGAAGGGTGAGAACCTAGAATTCTCAGCAAAGTAAAAAGGGAACCTAAGGTCTTTGTCTCTAAGTTGTCGTGAAACAGAAAAATAGAACAAACACAGAAACACAAGGCACAAAATATATACAACAAGTAAATAGAATAAACAATCAAGAAATGGCAATAAATAACTCACAAGAAATTCATATGCGCAAACAAGATGATGCATGCATGTTTCTAGTGCAGGCCATGAGCTTATGTGTCGGTTGTCTATACGCAACCCGACGTTACTCAGAGTGAATCTCGAATATAGTTCCTTTACTGTGTCAGTTAGATACGTTGGCATTACGGTTACCCGTGTCAGTTAGGCCTCATTAGAATAACATTTTAATGTGCATCACAGTAAGAAACAGTGCTATCAGTTAGGCGAACATTCTCGTATTAGCAATCTCAGGCTATCAGTTAGGCAGGCACTTTCGCATTAGCAGTTTGGCACAAGGCCCATTCAACATACACCTTTCATAAATTATTATCCGTTTCGGTTATCTCTTTCATACATGACTTCTCATTTTTCTTTTTCTTTATTATGCCTCCACATCACCAATTATATACACACCTCCACATCATGTACATTATTAAACGTTCCTCCGCATCACCGCTAATTACTTATACCTCTGCACCACCAATTAACCTTAAACCTTCCTTGGTTACTCTAATACTACAATTTTAGAACATAAAACTTGGTATTGAGGTAATTTAGTCATAGTTTAAACTTGTGCTATCTCTTTTTAAAAAAATGCTGTCATTATTTTAATGAAAGTGCAGAAAAATAGCAGGGGCAGTAAATTTGTTAAGGGTAAAGTATACCTTTTGTCCCTGAAATTTGACAAAAGTTTCAAAAATAACCCTAAGTTTTATTTTGTTTCAATTTTGTCCCAAAAGTTTTTGATTTGCATCAAATATACCCTCGAGGGCTAAATTTTCAAAAAATTTAAGACTAATCTAACAATAATATATGAAAATTATGCTTGATTTACTTGTGTTGAAAGTTATTCTTATAAAATTGTTGTTGTGTTGGTCTTAAATTTTTTGAAAAATTAGCCATCAGGGGTATATTTGATGCAAATTGAAAACTTTTGGGACAAAATTGAAACAAAATAAAACTTAGGGATATTTTTGAAACTTTTATCAAACTTTAGGAACAAAAAGTATACTTTACCCATTTGTTAAATTCACTAAATATCCAATTTTCACCCATCGCCTTTCAAAATTTATGACCTTAAACAAGACTCTTCCAGTTTTCCAACAAATCAAGTTCCAGATCATTACCATGCCATATGAAAAAGTTATGAGCTTAGAAACACATCCCAGCCTTTTAAAATTCTGTTTTCAAAATCCAACGAGCTACCCACACTCTTTGCAACATATCTAATTGGTTAAAAAGAGCATTGACATAAAATTTTAACTGAAGATTATGGGTACGTAAATCTTGAAATTTTTTTTGGTTTCAGCTCAAAATCTTTCTAGAATTAAAATTTAAGTGGGTTGGAAGTTGGTGCTTTTGCAATAACGAAGCAGAATTTTCTGCAGAAACTATCAAACTTCAAAAATTTATTTCTCCAAAACCACTCATCAATAAATTCTGATTTTTTTTATGAGATGTTCAAAACACCTTAAAGTTTCATGAAAAAATAGTTTTACTCAAAATTATGAACAAGACTACTCCCAGAAACTGATTTACTTCACTGTCAATTATATAGAAATTCTGCCTTGGACTTTTTCAACAACCTTACATATCATAACCCTCATTTAAACTTATAACCCTTCCAAAATTACATTTCTAACCTTTCTTCAGTTATTAAAAGTTTCCTTCACAGCCAACACAGTCCAAAAACCCAAATTCAACAATTTTCACAATTTCAAGTACTTAATCATAATCAAACTTTCACTCTCCTGCAATATGTCATACATAACAATTCATATACACTAATCATCATTCAAACACATAATAAAGCTATGTTCATCATCAATCAAATATATGATAATTTAATAATTCTCATCAGCAGACACAGCCACAAGAATAACAATTTAACTATCCTATCCCTTACTTGTTGGTGTCAATAATCGAAGGAATTTGCTCTTAAGCTCGCTTGCTCGGCTACAACATCTAATGCATCACAATTTAATTTCATTTATCATCATCATTATGGTCTTGAGGCCAAACCTATGATCACAGAAAAATGAAAGATGAAATAGTTACCTGCTTAAGCTAGGTGGTTCAGAGAGGTTAGGAAAAATTCCCTTGAGCTACACAAACTGGAAGGAGAAACAAGGTTGGGCTGTTAGGTGATGGTGAAAACCGAATTGAATAGAGAAGAAGAAACCAAAGTTATCTTACCTAGTGAAGAATTCCAAAACAGCAAGAGTTGATAAAGGAAGGTGAGAACTATATTGCTTCAAGCTCCTATGGAAGTCGAAAGGGTTGGAGAAGGTTGCATGCTAATCGTGCTCTCTGTTGGGATTGCTCTCGATCTTCTCTCTTTCTCCCTTCTTTGAATCAGATTATTTGTTTTGTGAGAAATTGAATAAGAGAAGAGTAGGATATGTGTAAGTTATGTATATATATATATATATATATATATATATATATATATATATATATAGGTCTTACTGCTACAGTCCCTTTAAGTGATAAGATAAAACAGCATGTACTTCCAGATTTAAAGCATTGTTTAAGGCATACAGAAAATAAGAACATGAACAGTAAATAAGAATATGAACAGTAAATAAAATTCCCAGATCCATGAATTTCAGAGATAGTTTAATGATAATAATAATATTCTTACTTCCCCATTAGGCTCTAATACCAGATTTTATGAAAATATGTCTAAACTTTTCTGCTCTCTTTCTAGACGCTTTTCCTCTTCTTCTTCATCTTCCTCCTCCACCTCTCCAATCCATTCTTCCTCCAATCCCCTTACCAAGAAAGTAGATCGTCATGAGAAACTTTCTCCCAAACACAATATCTTTGAGGAAGAAGTCTGCTTCGAAGATATCAATCAAACATTGACAATTGGGAAATACCCAAAATCCCTCCAGATGAGTTATATGTCCCTGAGGATAACAAAAGAAAATCAGACTATATCATTAAAACCGCTGAAAACAACATTACTCTAGGACCAGATTCCGGTGAGGAATTCCATCTTTTGACCAAGCAATCTGTTAGAGAACATGCCCATCACTATAGATATCTTCACATAGGGTGTGTCCAAGTTGTCGTCAAGCCTCTCATTCGAGAAGGTTTGAATGCCTCCATCCTCATGTGTCTTAGAGATATTAGACACAATGACTTCCAAGACTCCTTAATCGGAACAGTTGAAACAAGTCTAGGACATGGTCTGGTTTACTTCAATTGTTTCCCAAACAAAACTGTCAGTTTGTTAGACGTTAACATTCTTGACTCTCTTTTCCTAAACATCCGAATTCATGGTCTCAACATGAAGGAAGGATCCATTCCAGCCGCTTTAATCTATAGGATTCAATACAAGGTTATGAACACTTGTAACTCTAAAGTCCTTCTTAAATCCCAAGATCGTGAGACCACTTTATTTGTCACCGACATGACAAAGGCCAACGTCATGATCCCAAGGCTCATAAGGTGGGATGAAATTGACCTCCCCCAGTCATGGTAAATTGATCGAGCCATCCCAACGCAACCTAGACAAGTACCTCTCTTACGAGAAATAAAACAGGATGAATCAGGGAAAGTAGAAATTTTCTTTGATAGACGAAACTCCTTTTCTTCCAGATCTGAAGTAGGAACATCCAATAATTTTGCTTCAGCAAGAAGGTGTTTCTCCATGACTTCTCAATCTCAGTTTTCAAAAATTTCAAAACCAGTACATTTTGAAATCAATATTTCAGGATTACAAAACAATTCAAACATTTCTCAAGCAGTTTATCAAACCGATGGTAAGCATTCAGATGATGATATTGAAATAGAATATTCCATTCTATCTCTAACATACTCAACTATGAATGATGCCCAATACTCTTCTATGAATGATGCCCAATAAATAGCACATAATTTGTTATAAATAGGGAAGCTTTACGTAAAAACCTTGAATATGAGGAATATGACCTCTACAGAGAATGGTATTTATGTACATATACAGCTACTCAAATTTCATCATTCAAAGAAAAGTACTACAAATTTTTAAACGATGTTTAAATGTATGTTCCTTTCTTTGAATGGTTTCATGCTTATTCTATCAAAAATAATATCGATTATCCTTTCAAAAACAAACAAACTTCACTTTCAGCAAATGTCATTTCAATTTGGAAAGTTAAAGATGGGAATTTAGTCAGATATGAATTTCCTCCGAAAGGACCTTTTGTTATTTCAAATACGGAAGGACATAACCCAGTTATGGCCTCTCCTTTCAAAACCAAAAATATAGATGAAGCAGTCGCCCCGAAAGATATAAAAAATTTTATTGAACAGGCAAATTACACCAACAGATTTTTACAATATCTGGGTGACAACCTTTCATATTCAGGATCTTTTTTGTCTTCAAAAAACACCCATAAAACCTCTATTTCCAAAACTATTGAAAAACCCCTTTTCAAACCTTTTAAAATGAGTAGCAAAGCAAAACAAAGTCTTAAAATCTCTATTTTAAAACAACAGTCTAGTGATTCAGAAGTCATGCAAAGGATCGATCAACTTCTAAATCATTTTTCTACTGTCCCTGAAACTCCTACAAACTCTGGTGAGTCTACCTCTCGTATTCAAACTCGCTCATCCAAAGCCATTAATGCCCATGGCCATGATTCCGATGAATCTTCCTCCGAGCAAAGTAATGATTCTGGCAAGGCGTCCCTCAAGGTCAGCCCTATTATGACCAATTCTCTAACCAAGTGGAAGGGTTTAACCAAACCCTCTACGTATGGTTATAATCAAGTATCTGCTCCGGATCTAGCTCTTGAAGAAAGGGAACTAGGTTTTGTCAGCTTCAATACCAATAATGTCTACGAATGGAACATATACGGCAAAACCGAATATAACATCATGAGTACGCTTCAGCATATGACTATGGTAGGCATGATGACAAGTCATCTTAGCCTAGTTTTACTAGTCTTTTTCTTTTGTTTTCACTTGAATTATGCACTTTCTTGAGGCTTAAGCAAGCCAATTTAGGTAGATTTTCATGCTTCCTTTGATTGAATCAACCATAGATAAATTAATGCAATTTCATGAGGTTTGATGCCATAATTGGTGCATATTAGGATAGAATGATCATCTCATGATTTCAAGCATAGCTTTGATGTGTTTGGTTGATTTATGATAGGTGAAGAAAGCTTGGAAAAGGATGGAAGTGAGAAGGAATGGCTAGAAGCTAAGAGGAGACAATGAATCAAGTGAAATTGAACCAGGAATAAATGAAGTTGGAGTTGAAGTTAGCCTCAACGTTAGCCCCCTAACTTGGAGGCTAACGTTGGAAGCTCAAAATTGCTCCCAGGGTTAGCCACGTTTGCGCCAACGTTAGCCCCCTAACTTGGAGGCTAACGTTGGCATGAGAAATTCTCCCCAGGGTGTGCCAACGTTAGCGCCAACGTTAGCCCCCTAACTTGGAGGCTAACGTTGGCATGAAATCTTGCTCCCAGGGTGGCCAACGTTTGCGCCAACGTTAGCCCCCTAACTTGGAGGCTAACGTTGGCGCCACTCCAACTCAAAGCAAGGCCAACGTTAGGGTCAAAGTTAGCCCCCTAACGTTGGCCCAAACGTGAAGTGCAGCAAATTTGTTTTGCTGCTAGAAAAAGTTAGCTTTGAAGTTAGCCCCCTAACTTTGAGGCTAACTTTGAATTCAAATTTGCAAAACTCAATTCCGGTTCAATTGGTTCACTTGGGTTCCTCTCCAAACTTCAAGAGCAATCAACCAAGGCCTCTTTCAACCCAAATCCACCAAGAGCAAAGGCCCAACTCAAGGCTTGAAGATCAATTGAAGAAAGTGTATAAATAGGCTTAGATTCAATTTATTCGGGGAGCTTCCCTTTTTGAGTTTGAGAGAGTTTCCTTTTCTGTTTTGGGGAGCTTGAGTGATCTTTATTTCCTTAGTTTTATTGCTTTCAATTTCAATTACTCCGTCTTGGATCTTGGGTTGGAGAATTGAAGGAATTCTGTTTCAATCTCACCTTGGATCTTGTTGATTTTCACTGCAATTAAGCTTCTGTTTCTTTTACTTGCTTCTTCATCTAATTTCCTTGCAATTTAAAATTCTCTTGCTATTGTTCTTGTTGGATCTAGGAAGGCATTGAGATCTAGACTTGGTTTTCTAGTCTCTGGGTCCTGAGATCCAATTTCCCATTTCAATTTTCTGTTTCTTGCTTTAATTGCTCATTTAATTTTCTGTTTAGAATCTGTTTCAACCCATTCCCCATTTACTCTTCTGTTTAATGCAATTTACATTCTCTTTGTTTAGATCTTGCAAATCCAAGTCCCAATCCCCTTTACATTTCAAGTCATTTACAATTCTTGCCATTTAAGATTCTTGCAATTTACATTTCTTGCAATCTAAGTTTCTGCCATTTAATTCCTTGTTCTTTAAGATACAACAATTTAATTCTTGTTCTCTTTACTTTCAATGCAATTTAAATTCTGCAACTCAATCAACCAAATCTTGATTCGCTTGACTAATTCAACCACTAAGCTAAAATTGCTCAATCCTTTAATCCCTGTGGGATCGACCTCACACCCGTGAGTTTTATTACTTGATGACACCCGGTGCACTTGCCAGTTAGATTGGTGTTATTTTGGGAGAAATTAATTTTTCAACCAAAAATATCCCATCAAGTTTTTGGCGCCGTTGCCGGGGATTGAAATAGATTGACAATGATTAAGTGAGGTGGTAAGTTTAGATCAAGCACTTTTTCTTTAATTTTGACTAACCCATTAACTGTTTGTTTATTTGCTTAAACTAACCCAACCTTCAATTTAGCAGTAGATTGAAGTATCATTGGTGTGCACATTTCATATGATATGCTTGTATGTCAGGTACACGAAGAACCACACTAAATCTTCATGAACAAGATGAGAGGACCCTCAGGAGGTTAAGGAGAGCTGAAAGAGGAAAGAATATTGTTGGAGAAGAGGAATCAGAAGAAGAATTTCATGAGATGGAGGAACATTCAACTAATCCACCAGGAGGAGCAGGGAACAACAATGAAAACCCACCTCAGAGGAGAGTTTTGGCTTCCTACACCTTTGCCAATCCTAGACATTGTGGGAGCAGCATCTTGGCTCCAAATGTCAATGCAAACAATTTTGAACTTAAGCCACAACTCATCACTTTGGTTCAGAATAATTGCTCTTTTGGTGGAGGATCACTTGAGGACCCACATCAACACTTATCCACCTTCTTGAGGATATGCAACACTGTCAAAACCAATGGAGTACCACCTGACAGCTACAAATTAATGCTATTCCCATTCTCTCTCAGGGATAAGGCTACACAATGGTTGGAATCATTTCCAAGGGACAGCATCAACAATTGGGATGACTTGGTGACCAAGTTCCTTGCCAAGTTTTATCCACCACAGAGAGTTATAAGGTTGAAGGCCGAGGTACAAACGTTCACACAAATGGAGAATGAACCCATCTATGAGGCATGGGAGAGGTACAAAGCTCTAGTCAGAAAGTGCCCTTCCAACATGTTTAATGAATGGGAGAAGCTGCAAAACTTCTATGAAGGCTTAACACTGAAGTCTCAGGAATCATTGGATCACTCAGCTGGAGGTTCCTTGCAACTCATGAAAACTGCAGAGGAGGCCCAAGAACTTATTGATATGGTGGCCAACAATCAATACTTCTTTGCTCATCAAAGAAGTCGCCAACCATCACAGAGAAGAGGAGTAATGGAGCTAGAAGGAGTGGATTCAATCCTGGCTCAAAACAAACTAATGCAGCAGCAAATTCAACAACAATTTGAGCAAATGACCAAGAGGATTGACAACCTTCAAGTTGCAGCAGTCAACACTAGCCAACCATCAACCACATGGGGACAAAATGAAGAAGTTCAAGAAGAGCCACAGCAACAACAAGTTCAGTATATGCATTCTAATTCAAATGAAGTTTATGGTGATACATACAACCCCTCATGGAAGAATCACCCCAATCTCAGATGGGGAGACACTCACAACCAAAACCAACAACCATGGCAGAGAAACTCAAACCAAAACAACCAAAGACACAATCAAAATTTCAACCAGCAACAAACCAACCAAAATACCTATAGAAAACCACAAACCACTTACCCCAATCCCAACCAGTACCAATCCACTAATCAAAATTCCTATCATCCACCAACCACATCTCATAACCCACCACAAGCACCACCTGAACCCCAAAGAATCACCAACTTGGAAACCATGATAGAAAAAATGATGAAATTACAAGAAATGACAAACAAAAATCATGAGGCCTCCATAAAGAACCTAGAAAGGCAGATCGGGCAAATTTCCAAGCAAATGTCCGTTGAGAGACCTTCAAGCTCATTGCCTAGTGACACAATCCCAAATCCCAAGGAGGAGTGTAAGGCAATACAATTGAGAAGTGGGAGAATATTGATGAGCAACAATGACACTCCAAAGAAACAACCAGAGGAAGAGAAGCAAACAAAAGCAGATCAAGCTGAGGAGCAAGTTGTGATGCCGACCAAAAACAATGAGAAACTCAAAGAACAGGGGGACCAGCCACATAGCTCAAAGGAAAAGAATCAAGGAAAGCAGCAGATCGAAAAGAGCATCACATCTCAACTGCCATATCCTTAGAAATTCAACAAAGAGGTTAAGGACCAACATTTCCACAAGTTCCTTGAGACCTTCAAGAAGCTGGAAATCAATATTCCTCTAGCTGAAGCACTTGAGCAAATGCCTTTATATGCCAAGTTCTTGAAAGACCTTATCAACAAGAAAAGAAGTTGGGATGAGAAGGGAATCATATCACTCACTGAGGAATGCAGAGTCTTGATTCAAAAAGGGCTGCCTCCCAAACTTGAGGACCCAGGGAGTTTCTTGTTACCCTGCACCATTGGGGAAGTGACCATCACTAAAGCAATGTGCGATCTCGGAGCGAGTATTAATTTAATACCATCCTCCCTGGTGAAAAAGTTGCTTATAGAAGAAGTCAAACCAGTACAAATGTCACTGGAGCTGGTAGATAAGTCAATGGTGCACCCTAGGGGTGTAGTTGAAAATCTGTTGGTCAAGGTGGACAGCCTTATACCCTGCTGACTTTGTGGTTCTAGAGTCAGACGAGGATGATAGTGACTCTGTTATATTGGGACGACCATTCTTGGCTACGGCTAGAGCCATCATAGACATAGAGAAAGGGGAGTTAACTCTCAGGATGCATGATCATAGTGTCATTCTGAAGGTCTTATCAGAAGCACAGTTTAGTGAAAAGAAGAAAGACTCTATGGAAATTGATAAGGGAGGATCACAACTGAAGGGAGAAAATGACAAGGAAAGTCACAGCAACACCCCAAGGACAAGGATTGTGCAAATTAATGAAGAAGCTCAAGAAGATATTGGAATATTAGCCACAAAGAAGAGAGGTCCTCAAGAGAAGCCCATGACCAGAAAAGAAAGATCAACAAAAGGAAGGATGAAAAGCAGGAACAAGACAAAAAGGGGTTGGAAGAATAGGAAGATTCCAACAGAGGGGCTTTCCAAAGGTGACAAAGTACAGCTAATATATCAACAGCTGGGGTCAAATCAACAAACTGAGGACTACTACACTGTCAGCAATATACTCTCTTTAGAGCATGCTGAGATTGAACATCAGAAAACAAGAAAAAATCACAGTCAGAGGAGACAAATTAAGGCCCTACAAGCACCAACCACCATAAAAGAGAGCCTCAATGTCAAGCTAATGACAATAAAAGAGCGCTTCATGGGAGGCAACCCATGCTTTAAAAATTCATGTCATTTTAAATTCAATAAGTTATGACCATTTGAGCATGAACTCCCTTTCCTTTCATGAACAGGATCATTAATTGCATGCATTGTCTGAAGTTGGTATGCTTTCAAGCAATAATTCCGTTTTACATGCTTGAAGTGTCTTGATAAAGCATATAGCCAAACACTAAGTTTGGTGTTCACATAACTTCAGGAAAGTTAGGAATTCATGCATCAATAATCATACAATTGTTATTTTCCAAAATCTCATAAATAGACAATTTCTTTTTCGGTAATGAAGGCATCAATTGTGAAGCACCTTTTGTCAAGAAACAAGTTTGGTGTCCATCAAACTTTGATGCACTAATTTAGAGATACAATTGATCCTTCATGAAAAAAAAAAAAAAGAAAAAAAAAAGATAACAAAAAACAATTATTACGAACTTGTGACATAGCACTAATTGGAGGAAGAGACTTATTTTCTTTTTATATGACCAAACACTAAGTTTGGTGTCCTCCTAAGAGAGTGTCACGGTTTAAATAATTGTTTTGCTATAAAAAGAACAACTCTAGCCATAGTTGGATAAACTAATGTGTTTTGTCTTGTTGTGATGATTAGGTAGTCAAAGAATCTTCAATGAAAGAGACAAGACAAAGGAAAGCATAGCATGAAGACAAAATATCATCACATCAAAAAAGAATCTGCCATTCCTCAGAAGTTGGTCACGGCAAAGGCAAGGCAAGGAGTATATTTTGTCTTCATTTATCCTTACATACATACCTTTGATTCCCTTAAGTCCAATTGCATCCTAGCCTTTCATTGCTCATTTAAAAAGCTCACCACCTTTTAGCCATGCACATAACCGAATCCTTGTGGCATTGAAACCTCAATTCTTTCATCCTTCATCATAAGCTACACCTCTTCATCAATTCTTACCCCAACCAATTCGGTCTCATCTCTTTGTGCTCCAAACTCACATCAAACTCTCCAACACTCTTCACACCCCCTCTAACCTTACAAAACTCCACCAACTAAGTGATCATGGCCTCCTCATCAAGAACCAAACGAAGAAAAGGAAAAGAACCTATGGTGGAGGAGAGCACCCATGAATATGACCGATGGAAATTCAAATCTTCATACCATCAATTTCAAATGGAGTGGATGAACGACAAGAAGATCTATCCGGAAATTCCATTCTTATTTCCGGATGATGGATGTCAAGAAATGAAGAACAAAATTCAAAAGAGGAGGTGGGAGGAGCTTACATCACCAGATACTCGAATCAATGCCAATATTGTAAGAGAGTTCTATGCCAACGTCCCAAGGCTTGACTTGCGTGAGCCACCAACATACAAGAGCTATGTGCGGGGAGTGGAAGTAGATTTTAGCTCAAATGCAATCAAGAAAGTCTTGGGGCTAAAGTCAGTCCGCTTTAATGAACCAGGATACCAACAAAGGTTGAATGAGGATCAGGATTATGATGCGATTGCTAGAGATATTTGTTTAGAGAACTCCGAATGGGAAGGATCTGGGAAGAACCGATACAAGTATTTGAAGAGATGTGACCTCACCCCAGAAGCTAAAGGATGGTATGAGCTGATGAAAAGATCAATTCTGGGCACAGTAAACACCTCAGAAGTTAACAAGGAGAGAGCTGTGATGTTGCATTGCATCATGGTAGGAGGAGAGATCAAAGTCCATGAGATCCTTGCAAAAGATATCCAACGGATTGCTGAGAAGAATGCATCCGGATCTTGGTTGTACTATCCAAGTACCATTTGGAGGTTGTGTGTGAAGGCTAAAGTACCACTGGAAGATGAAAATCCAAAGTGGGTAAGCCAAGGCTTACCCATAACCATTGAAAGAATGACAACGACTCTCGAAGCACATCATGGCCGAAGACCAAGAAGGCAAAGAGAAGAAGCAATGGACGAAGATGAGCCACAACCAGAAGAAGAATCACAAGAGGAGGAGGAACAGCCACACTTTGTCCCACATGGCAATATGGATATGACTCAAATGCAAGAAGCAATTGGAAGACTGTCACACCAGTACACAAGAATTCAAGAAAGGCAAGAAGAATACCATTCACAATACTTGAAGCATTACGAAGAACAAAAAGAATGGCAACTGGCAATGATGAACCAACAAAATGAGTTTGAGTCAAAATTTGTTGCAATGCAAGAGGAGCATGCCTTTCAATCTCATGAGGCATTTGGGAAGTTAGCACAAATGCAGGCTGAAACCATGAGAGCTCTCAATGAGTCTGCAGCCCTCAAAGATGCGAGGTATGAGGTCCAAGCAGATTACAATATTAACAGTCAAATCAAACTGAACTATATTAGAGATCATCTGCACAACATGGATCCAGCGTTCCCAACATTTGAAGAGTACTTCAAAGAGAAAAGTGAAATAGAAGTAAGCAAAGCCATGATGCTTGAAGATAGAGTAGAGGAGACGATGAACAAAGCTGGGTTTTGGCGGGGCCAACAGACAACAAACAAGGACACAGGGAACACCAACAACCAAGTATATGAGAGAAGAAAGAAAAAGCATGACAAATAAAAGGTGGACTTGCTCCTTATTCATCACTACAAAGAAAAAGCATGCATTCTATCTGTTGAAGTGTCTTTGCACCCTTAAGTTGTCATTTTAATAGTCTTTGCATTATGTGTGTTTACCTTAAAATAAGTAAGCTAGTTTAAGCTTGTGCTTGTGTGTTTACTTTCACTTAACTAAGAGCATGTTCTGTCCCCTGCATCTTTAATTCAATAAAAGAAATGTTTGATTGTGAAATGAGATAGTTCTCTGTTAGAAAGAAATAGAATAATAGTAAGTGGTGGTATGTGTGTGATTGTATAAAAACTCACTGTTAGTGAATAAAGAGCTAGGATGTCTTTTTCTAAGAATAGAGTGATCTACTGTCTATGAATCTCAATAAGAAAATCCTTGGTTCAAAAGAAGAACAAAAAGAAAGAAAGAAAAGAAATAGCCAAAAGATGGCAGAACCAAAGAAAACAAAAAAGGAAACAAAGCTGGACACCAATAGCTTGAACCTTGAAATATATGCCTGTGGTGTCTGTGTATTAGGATCTGCTTGGACTACTAAGCTCTTTGGAGTGCTTCAACACTCGGTGACTTGGATTAACTAATCCGGGATCATCAGCTGAAAATCCACTATCAAGAGCAACCTAACTACAAGGCATTTAGTAACCAAAAAGGTGCTGGGCATCAATGTTTAAAGGGAAAGGTGAGCCAAGTGTCCATAGTGAATAATGTGTCAAGTATAAAGAAAAGAAAATGGACTTGCTACACATGACACTCAAATAAAGCTTTGAACAAAGTAACAGCCAAGGATGAAGGAATAATGAGAGGTCATAGCAGTAGGTTGCTTGAAGCTTGAAGGAGACTTTCTAGGCCTAAGAATCAATAAGGAGTGAGTATTGCATATCCACACAAAATCCCATGAACTACCAATAACATTCTGCTAGCATGAACATTCTCTTTCATTTCATTCTTTCTTCTTAATAAGTCATTTCTTGCTTGGGGACAAGCAAGCTTTAAGTTTGGTGTTGTGATGACAAGTCATCTTAGCCTAGTTTTACTAGTCTTTTTCTTTTGTTTTCACTTGAATTATGCACTTTCTTGAGGCTTAAGCAAGCCAATTTAGGTAGATTTTCATGCTTCCTTTGATTGAATCAACCATAGATAAATTAATGCAATTTCATGAGGTTTGATGCCATAATTGGTGCATATTAGGATAGAATGATCATCTCATGATTTCAAGCATAGCTTTGATGTGTTTGGTTGATTTATGATAGGTGAAGAAAGCTTGGAAAAGGATGGAAGTGAGAAGGAATGGCTAGAAGCTAAGAGGAGACAATGAATCAAGTGAAATTGAACCAGGAATAAATGAAGTTGGAGTTGAAGTTAGCCTCAACGTTAGCCCCCTAACTTGGAGGCTAACGTTGGAAGCTCAAAATTGCTCCCAGGGTTAGCCACGTTTGCGCCAACGTTAGCCCCTAACTTGGAGGCTAACGTTGGCATGAGAAATTCTCCCCAGGGTGTGCCAACGTTAGCGCCAACGTTAGCCCCCTAACTTGGAGGCTAACGTTGGCATGAAATCTTGCTCCCAGGGTGGCCAACGTTTGCGCCAACGTTAGCCCCCTAACTTGGAGGCTAACGTTGGCGCCACTCCAACTCAAAGCAAGGCCAACGTTAGGGTCAAAGTTAGCCCCCTAACGTTGGCCCAAACGTGAAGTGCAGCAAATTTGTTTTGCTGCTAGAAAAAGTTAGCTTTGAAGTTAGCCCCCTAACTTTGAGGCTAACTTTGAATTCAAATTTGCAAAACTCAATTCCGGTTCAATTGGTTCACTTGGGTTCCTCTCCAAACTTCAAGAGCAATCAACCAAGGCCTCTTTCAACCCAAATCCACCAAGAGCAAAGGCCCAACTCAAGGCTTGAAGATCAATTGAAGAAAGTGTATAAATAGGCTTAGATTCAATTTATTCGGGGAGCTTCCCTTTTTGAGTTTGAGAGAGTTTCCTTTTCTGTTTTGGGGAGCTTGAGTGATCTTTATTTCCTTAGTTTTATTGCTTTCAATTTCAATTACTCCGTCTTGGATCTTGGGTTGGAGAATTGAAGGAATTCTGTTTCAATCTCACCTTGGATCTTGTTGATTTTCACTGCAATTAAGCTTCTGTTTCTTTTACTTGCTTCTTCATCTAATTTCCTTGCAATTTAAAATTCTCTTGCTATTGTTCTTGTTGGATCTAGGAAGGCATTGAGATCTAGACTTGGTTTTCTAGTCTCTGGGTCCTGAGATCCAATTTCCCATTTCAATTTTCTGTTTCTTGCTTTAATTGCTCATTTAATTTTCTGTTTAGAATCTGTTTCAACCCATTCCCCATTTACTCTTCTGTTTAATGCAATTTACATTCTCTTTGTTTAGATCTTGCAAATCCAAGTCCCAATCCCCTTTACATTTCAAGTCATTTACAATTCTTGCCATTTAAGATTCTTGCAATTTACATTTCTTGCAATCTAAGTTTCTGCCATTTAATTCCTTGTTCTTTAAGATACAGCAATTTAATTCTTGTTCTCTTTACTTTCAATGCAATTTAAATTCTGCAACTCAATCAACCAAATCTTGATTCGCTTGACTAATTCAACCACTAAGCTAAAATTGCTCAATCCTTCAATCCCTGTGGGATCGACCTCACACCCGTGAGTTTTATTACTTGATGACACCCGGTGCACTTGCCGGTTAGATTGGTGTTATTTTGGGAGAAATTAATTTTTCAACCAAAAATATCCCATCATCTGTAAAGCTCTGTGCGAGCTTCTTGTCAAGCTATTGACATTAAAGAAGCGCTTTTTGGGAGGCTGATGAGCGGATAATTTGTACACTTTTTGGCATTGTTTTTAGTATGTTTTTAGTATGATCTAGTTAGTTTTTAGTATATTTTTATTAGTTTTTAATTAAAATTCACTTTTCTGGACTTTACTATGAGTTTGTGTGTTTTTCTGTGATTTCAGGTATTTTCTGACTGAAATTGAGGGATCTGAGCAAAAATCTGATTCAGAGACTGAAAAGGACTGCAGATGCTGTTGGATTCTGACCTCCCTGCACTTGAAGTGGATTTTCTGGAGCTACAGAAGCCCAATTGGCGCGCTCTCAACGGCGTTGGAAAGTAGACATCCTGGGCTTTCCAGCAATATATGATAGTCCATACTTTGCCCAAGATTTGATGGCCCAAACCGGCGTTTAAAGTCACCTCAAGAAATTCCAGCGTTAAACGCCGGAACTGGCACCTAAATGGGAGTTAAACGCCCAAACTGGCATACAAGCTGGCGTTTAACTCCAAGGAGAGTCTCTACACAAAAATGCTTCATTTCTCAGCCCAAGCACACACCAAGTGGGCCCGGAAGTGGATTTTTATGTCATTTACTCATCTTTGTACACCTTAGGCTACTAGTTTTCTATAAGTAGGACCTTTTACTATTGTATTTGACATCTTGGTAGCTATCTTCTAATTTTATGCTATCTTAGATCATTTGGGAGGCTGGCCTCACGGCCATGCCTAGACCTTGTTCTTATGTATTTTCAACGGTGGAGTTTCTACACACCATAGATTAAGGTGTGGAGCTCTGCTGTACCTCGAGTATTAATGCAATTACTATTGTTCTTCTATTCAATTCCGCTTGTTCTTTGTCCAAGATATCACTTGTTCTTCAACTTGATGAATGTGATGATCCGTGACACTCATCATCATTCTCACCTATGAACAAGGTGACTGACAACCATTCTTGTTCTACAAGCATTCGAGGCCCTAGTGTTTATCTCTTGGATTTCTGATTGCACGATGCATGGTTGATCGCCTGACAACCGAGTGCTCGCCTGACAAACGAGCCAGCCATTCCGTGAGATCAGAGTCTTCGTGGTATAGGCAAGAACTAATGGCGGCATTCAAGAGAATCCGGAAGGTCTAACCTTGTCTGTGGTATTCTGAGTAGGATTCAATGATTGAATGACTGTGACGTGCTTCAAACTCCGAAAGGCGGGGCGTTAGTGACAGACGCAAAAGAATCACTGGATTCTATTCCGGCCGGACCGAGAACCGACAGATGATTAGCCTATGCTGTAACAGAGCATCAGGGACGTATTTTCACTGAGAGGATGGGAGGTAGCCATTGACAACGGTGAAACCCTACACAAGCTTGCCATGGAAAGGAGTAAGAAGGATTGGATGAAGGCAGTAGGAAAGCAGAGAGACGGAAGGGAAGGCATCTTCATACGCTTATCTGAAGCTCTCACCAATGATATGCATAAGTATCTCTATCCTTATCTTATTGCATTATTCGTTCATCATTATACCCATTTGAGTCTGCCTGACTGAGATTTACAAGGTGACCATAGCTTGCTTCATACCACCAATCTCCGTGGGATCGACCCTTACTCGCGTAAGGTTTATTACTTGGACGACCCAGTGCACTTGCTGGTTAGTTGTGCGAAGTTGTGTTTATGCCATGGTATTGAGCACCATGTCTTTGGAGCCATTACTAGGGATTGTTTATGTTTTGAAAAGTAGTGATCACAATTTCGTGCACCAAGTTTTTGGCGCCGTTGCCGGGGATTGTTCGAGTTTTGAGCAAGCTTTTGGTCCAGTAACATCAGTGCCAAAATCCGGCAACAGCACCAAGTTTTTGGCGCCGTTGCCGGGGATTGTTCTTGTGTATGGACAACTGACGGTTCATCTTGTTGCTTAGATTAGGCATTTATTTTTTTTCGAAATTCTTGAAGATGAATTCTAGAGTTTCATGATGATTTGTTAAAATCTGGCTGGCTGTAAAGCCATGTCTAATTTCATTGGACCGAGGTTTCAACTTATCATCACAAGAGCTTGTTGATCTTGCTTTTGGAGCAATGATCTGCTAAGGCTTGGCTGGCCTTTGGCCATGTCTAGTGTTTTGGACCGAAGCTTTCTTTGAAAGCTTGGCTGGCTGTGAAGCCATGTCTAATTCCTGGACCGGAGTCTTAGACTAGCATTGCACTGATTCCTGAAATTCTCATTAAGAATTTTGATATCTTTTTCCACTTAATTTTCGAAAATCACAAAAAAATTCACAAAATCATGAAAACCAAAAATATTTGATGTTTCTTGTTTGAGTCTAGTGTCTCATCTTAAGTTTGGTGTCAATTGCATGCATTCATTCATGTGTCTTAAAGATCTTCAAGTAATTCTTGATGATTTCTTACTCTGATCTTTGAATTCTCTTGACTTGAGTGTTTATGTGTCTCATATGCATTCTTATTAGTGTCAGTAGTATACAAACTGCTAAGTTTGGTGTCTTGCATGCATTGTTATTTGATTTTAGTGCATTTTGATTATTCCTTATTGTTAAAAATCCAAAAATATTTTTAAATTGTGTCTTTTCAAGTCAATAATACAGAGAATTGAAGATTCAGAACATACTGCAGAGGAATTATACAGAAAAAGCTGGGCATTCAAAAATGCCCAGTGAAGAAGACAGACTGGCGTTTAAACGCCAGCCAGGGTGCCTGGTTGGGCGTTTAACGCCCAAAAAGGGTGCATTTTGGGCGTTAAACGCCAGAATGGATACCATTCTGGGCGTTTAACGCCAGGATGGTGCTAGGGGGAAGATTTTGTTTTCAAAATCAATTTTTTTCAAGTTTTCAAAGTTTTACAAAATCAAATCTTTTTCAAATCAAATCTTTTCAATCAAATGTTTTCAAAATCAATTTCTTTCTTTTTTTTAAAAGATACTTACTAACAATTAAGGATTTGATTGAACATCTCAATATTGTTACCTTTTTCTGTTGAGAAAGGTTTAATTCAATCAAATCTTTTTAATTTCTAATTTCAAAATCTTTTTCAAAAATCACTTGATTTCTTTCTTACTTTTATTTTCGAAAATCAATTAGTGTTTTTCAAAAATGTTTTCAAAATATTTTAATTAATTTTCGAAAAATTACTTCCCTCCTTCTCACATCCTTTTATTTATGGAGTACTACTCCTTCTTAATGCACAATTCGAACTCTATCTACTCAAGTTCGAATTCTTCTACCTCCTTCTTCTTTCCATTTTTCTTTTCCTCTGACACCTCAAGGAATCTCTATGCTGTGACATAGAGGATTCCATATTTTCTTGTTTTCTTCTCTTTCATATGAGCAGGAACAAAGACAAAGGCATTCTTGTTGAAGCTGACCCTGAACCTGAAAGGACCTTGAAGAGAAAGCTAAGAGAAGCTAAGGCACAACTCTCTATAGAAGACCTAACCGAATTCTTCAAAGAAGAAGAACACATGGCAGCAGAAAACAACAACAATGCCAACAATGCAAGGAAGGTGCTGGGTGACTTTACTGCACCTACTCCCAATTTCTATGGGAGAAGCATCTCTATCCCTGCCATTGGAGCAAACAACTTTGAGCTTAAACCTCAATTAGTTTCTCTAATGCAACAGAATTGCAAGTTCCATGGACTTCCAATGGAAGATCCTCATCAGTTCTTAGCTGAATTCTTGCAAATCTGTGACACAGTTAAGACTAATGGGGTAGACCCTGAGGTCTATAGACTGATGCTATTCCCTTTTGCTGTAAGAGACAGAGCTATAATATGGTTGGACTCTCAACCTAAAGAAAGCCTGGACTCTTGGGAAAAGCTAGTCAATGCCTTCTTGGCAAAGTTCTTTCCACCACAAAGATGGAGTAAGCTTAGAGTGGAAGTCCAAACCTTCAGACAGAAGGATGGAGAATCCCTCTATGAAGCTTGGGAAAGATACAAACAATTGATCAGAAAATGTCCCTCTGACATGCTTTCTGAATGGAGCATCATAGGTATTTTCTATGATGGTCTCTCTGAACTATCTAAGATGTCCTTGGATAGCTCTGCTGGAGGATCTCTTCATCTGAAGAAGACGCCTACAGAAGCTCAAGAGCTCATTGAAATGGTTGCAAATAACCAATTCATGTACACTTCTGAGAGAAATCCTGTGAACAATGGGACAAGTCAGAAGAAAGGAGTTCTTGAGATTAATACTCTGAACGCCATTTTGGCTCAGAATAAAATATTGACTCAACAAGTCAATTTGATTTCTCAAAGTCTGTCTGGGATGCAAAATGCACCAAGTAGTACTAAGGATGCTTCATCTGAGGAAGAAGCTTATGATCCTGAGAACCCTTCAATGGAAGAGGTGAATTACCTAGGAGAACCCTATGGTAACACCTATAATTCTTCATGGAGAAATCACCCAAATCTCTCATGGAAGAATCAAGAGAGACCTCAACAAGGTTTCAATAATAATGGTGGAAGAAACAGGTTTAACAATGGCAAACCTTTTCCATCATCTTCTCAGCAACAGACAGAGAATCCTAAGCAGAACCCCTCTGACTTAGCAACCATGGTCTCTGATCTAATTAAAACCACTCAAAGTTTCATGAATGAAACAAGGTCATCCATTAGAAATTTGGAGGCACAAGTGGGATAGCTGAGCAAGAAAGTTACTGAACTCCCTCCAAGTACTCTCCCAAGCAACACAGAAGAAAATCCAAAAGGAGAGTGCAAAGCCATAAACATGGCCGAATTTGGAGAGGATGGAGAGGAAGTGGACGCCACTGAGGAAGGCTTCAATGGGTGTGCACTGACCTCCACTGAGTTCCCTAATGAGGAACCAGGGGAATCTGAGGCTCAAAATGAGACCATAGAGATTCCATTGGACTTACTTCTGCCATTCATGAGCTTTGATGAGTATTCTTCCTCTGAAGAGGATGAGTATGTCACTGAAGAGCAAGTTGCTAAATACCTTGGAGCAATCATGAAGCTAAATGACAAGTTATTTGGAAATGAGACTTGGGAGGATGAACCTCCTGTGCTCACCAAAGAACTGGATGACTTGTCTAGGCAGAAATTACCTCAAAAGAGACAAGACCCTGGGAAGTTTTTCATACCTTGTACCATAGGCACCATGACCTTCAAGAAGGCTCTGTGTGACTTAGGGTCAAGTGTAAACCTCATGCCTCTCTCAGTAATGGAGAAGCTAAGGATCTTTGAGGTACAAGCTGCAAAAATCTCACTAGAGATGGCAGACAACTCAAGAAAACAAGCTTATGGACTTGTAGAGAATGTTTTGGTTAAGATTGAAGACCATTACATCCCTACTGATTTCATAGTCCTAGAGACTGGGAAATGCATGGATGAAACCATCATCCTTGGCAGACCTTTCCTAGCCACAGCAAAGGCTGTGATTGATGTTGATAGAGGTGAACTGATCATTCAAGTGAATGGAGAATCCTTTGTGTTTGAGGCTCAAGGATACCCCTCTGTCACCATAGAGATGAAGCATGAAGAGCTTCTCTCAAATCAGAGTCAAGAAGAGCCCCCACAGTCAAACTCTAAGTTTGGTGTTGGGAGGCCACAACCAAACTCTAAGTTTGGTGTTGAACCCCCACATTTAAACTCTAAGTTTGGTGTTGGGAGGTTCCAACAATGCTCTGAGTATCTGTGAGGCTCCATGAGAGCCCTCTGTCAAGCTACTGACATTAAAGAAGCGCTTGTTGGGAGGCAACCCAATATTATATTTTACATATTTTCTTTTGTTATTTTATGATTTTTGTAGGTTGATGATCATAAGAAGTCACAAAATCCATTGAAAAAGCAAAAACAGAATGAAAAACAGGAAGAAAAACAGCACACCCTGGAGGAAGATGTTGCTGGCGTTCAAACGCCAGTAAACCCAGCAGTTGGGCGTTTAACGCCCAGTCTGGCACCATTCTGGGCGTTTAACGCCAGAAAGGGGCACCAGACTGGCGTTAAACGCCAGAAAAGGGCAAGAACCTGGCGTTAAACGCCAGGAATGGGCACCAGCCCGGCGTTTAACGCCAGCAATGGCTCAAAACGTGAATTTTGATGCCATTTGGTGCAGGGATGACTTTTCCTTGACACCACAGGATCTGTGGACCCCACAGGACCCCACCACCACTCTCTCTCTTCTTCCCCCATTCACCAATCACCTCAACACCTCTTCCCCAAAAACCCTTCACCTATCAAATCCCATCTTTCTCTTCACCACTCACATCCATCCTTCATAAAACCCCACCAACCTCACCCTTCAAATTCAAACCAATTTCCCTCCCAAACCCACCCATAATGGCCGAACCTCATCTCCCCTCTCTCCCCCTCTTTGGCCGAATACACCACCATCTCCCTCTTCCTCATTTCTTCTTCTTCTACTCTCTTCTTTCTTCTTTTGCTCGAGGACGAGCAAACATTTTAAGTTTGGTGTGGTAAAAGCGTTGCTTTTTCGTTTTTCCATAACCATTATGGCATCCAAGGCCGGAGAAACCTCTAGAAAGAGGAAAGGGAAAGCAAAAGCTTCCACCTCCGAGTCATGGGAGATGGATAGATTCATCTCAAGGGTGCATCAAGACCACTTCTATGAAGTTGTGGCCTTGAAGAAGGTGATCCCCGAGGTCCCCTTTTCACTCAAAAAGGGTGAATATCCTGAGATCCGCCATGAGATCCGAAGAAGAGGTTGGGAAGTGCTTACCAACCCCATTCAACAAGTCGGAATCTTGATGGTTCAAGAGTTCTATGCCAATGCATGGATCACCAAGAACCATGATCAAAGTGTAAACCCGGATCCAAAGAATTATCTTACTATGGTTCGCGGGAAATACTTGGATTTTAGTCCGGAAAATGTAAGGTTAGCATTCAACTTGCCTATGATGTAAGGAGATGAACATCCTTACACTAGAAGGGTCAACTTTGATCAAAGGTTGGACCAAGTCCTCACAGTCATATGTGAAGAGGGCGCACAATGGAAGAGAGATTCAAGAGGCAAGCCGGTTCAACTGAGAAGGCATGACCTCAAACCCGTGGCTAGAGGATGGTTGGAGTTTATCCAACACTCAATCATTCCCACTAGCAACCGGTCCGAAGTTACTTTAGACCGGGCCATCATGATCCATAACATCATAATTGGAGAAGAAGTGGAAGTTCATGAGGTCATAGCCTAAGAACTCTACAAGGTGGCGGATAAGTCCTCTACCTTAGCAAGGTTAGCCTTTCCTCACCTCATTTGTCACCTCTGTTATTCAGTTGGAGTTGACATAGAGGGAGACATCACCATTGATGAGGATAAGCCCATTACCAAGAAAAGGATGGAGCACACAAGAGACCCCTCTCATCATGAGATCCCTGAGATGCCTCAAGGGATGCACTTTCCTCCACAAAACTATTGGGAGCAACTAAACACCTCCCTAGGAGAATTGAGTTCCAAAATGGGACAACTAAGGGTGGAGCACCAAGAACACTCCATTCTCCTCCATGAAATAAGAGAATATCAAAGAATCATGAGAGAGGAGCAACAAAGGCAAGGAAGAGACATTGAGGAGCTCAAGCACTCCATAGGACCTTCAAGAGGAAGGAAGAGCCGCCATCACTAAGGTGGACCCGTTCCTTGATTTCCTTGTTCTTTATTCTTCTGTTTTTCGAATTTTATTGCTTATGTTTATCCATGTTTGTGTCTTATGATCATTAGTGTCTTAGTGTCTATGCCTTAAAGTTATGAATGTCCTATGAATCCATCACCTTTCTTAAATAAATAATGTTCTTAATTGAAAAAGAAAAGAATTGCATGAATTTTGAATTTTATAACAGTTTAATTATATTGATGTGGTGGCAACACTTTTGTTCTCTGAATGTATGCTTGAACAGTGCATATGTCTTTTGAATTTGTGGTTCATGAATGTTGGCTCTTGAAAGAATGATGAAAAAGGAGACATGTTACTGAGGATCTGAAAAATCATAAAAATGATTCTTGAAGCAAGAAAAAGCAGTGAATACAAAAAAAAAAAAGAAAAGAAGAAGTAAACGAAAAAAAAAACCGAAAAAAAAAGAGAAAAAGAAAGAAAAAGAAAGAAATAAAGTTGTGATCCAAGGCAATAAGAGTGTGCTTAAGAACCCTGGACACCTCTAATTGGGGACTTTAGCAAAGCTGAGTCACAATCTGAAAAGGTTCACCCAATTATGTGTCTGTGGCATGTATGTATCCGGTGGTAATACTGGAAGACAGAGTGCTTTGGGCCACAGCCAAGACTCAATAAGTAGCTGTGTTCAAGAATCATCATACTTAACTAGGAGAATCAATAACACTATCTGGATTCTGAGTTCCTAAAGAAGCCAATCATTCTGAGTTCCAAAGGATGAAGTGAGATGCCAAAACTATTCCGAGGCAAAAAGCTAAAAGCCCCGCTCATCTAATTAATACTGATCTTCATAGATGTTTTTGGAGTTCATTGCATATTCTCTTCTTTTTATCTTATTTGATCTTCAGTTGCTTGGGGACAAGCAACAATTTAAGTTTGGTGTTGTGATGAGCGGATAATTTGTACACTTTTTGGCATTGTTTTTAGTATGTTTTTAGTATGATCTAGTTAGTTTTTAGTATATTTTTATTAGTTTTTAATTAAAATTCACTTTTCTGGACTTTACTATGAGTTTGTGTGTTTTTCTGTGATTTCAGGTATTTTCTGACTGAAATTGAGGGATCTGAGCAAAAATCTGATTCAGAGACTGAAAAGGACTGCAGATGCTGTTGGATTCTGACCTCCCTGCACTCGAAGTGGATTTTCTGGAGCTACAGAAGCCCAATTGGCGCGCTCTCAACGGCGTTGGAAAGTAGACATCCTGGGCTTTCCAGCAATATATGATAGTCCATACTTTGCCCAAGATTTGATGGCCCAAACCGGCGTTCAAAGTCACCTCAAGAAATTTCAGCGTTAAACGCCGGAACTGGCACCTAAATGGGAGTTAAACGCCCAAACTGGCATAAAAGCTGGCGTTTAACTCCAAGGAGAGTCTCTACACGAAAATGCTTCATTGCTCAGCCCAAGTACACACCAAGTGGGCCCGGAAGTGGATTTTTATGTCATTTACTCATCTTTGTACACCTTAGGCTACTAGTTTTCTATAAGTAGGACCTTTTACTATTGTATTTGACATCTTGGTAGCTATCTTCTAATTTCATGCTATCTTAGATCATTTGGGAGGCTGGCCTCACGGCCATGCCTAGACCTTGTTCTTATGTATTTTCAACGGTGGAGTTTCTACACACCATAGATTAAGGTGTGGAGCTCTGCTGTACCTCGAGTATTAATGCAATTACTATTGTTCTTCTATTCAATTCCGCTTGTTCTTTGTCCAAGATATCACTTGTTCTTCAACTTGATGAATGTGATGATCCGTGACACTCATCATCATTCTCACCTATGAACAAGGTGATTGACAACCATTCTTGTTCTACAAGCATTCGAGGCCCTAGTGTTTATCTCTTGGATTTCTGATTGCACGATGCATGGTTGATCGCCTGACAACCGAGTGCTCGCCTGACAAACGAGCCAGCCATTCCGTGAGATCAGAGTCTTCGTGGTATAGGCAAGAACTGATGGCGGCATTCAAGAGAATCCGGAAGGTCTAACCTTGTCTGTGGTATTCTGAGTAGGATTCAATGATTGAATGACTGTGACGTGCTTCAAACTCCGAAAGGCGGGGCGTTAGTGACAGACGCAAAAGAATCACTGGATTCTATTCCGGCCGGACCGAGAACCGACAGATGATTAGCCTATGCTGTGACAGAGCATCAGGGACGTATTTTCACTGAGAGGATGGGAGGTAGCCATTGACAACGGTGAAACCCTACACAAGCTTGCCATGGAAAGGAGTAAGAAGGATTGGATGAAGGCAGTAGGAAAGCAGAGAGACGGAAGGGAAGGCATCTTCATACGCTTATCTGAAGCTCTCACCAATGATATGCATAAGTATCTCTATCCTTATCTTATTGCATTATTCGTTCATCATTATACCCATTTGAGTCTGCCTGACTGAGATTTACAAGGTGACCATAGCTTGCTTCATACCACCAATCTCCGTGGGATCGACCCTTACTCGCGTAAGGTTTATTACTTGGACGACCCAGTGCACTTGCTGGTTAGTTGTGCGAAGTTGTGTTTATGCCATGGTATTGAGCACCAAGTCTTTGGAGCCATTACTAGGGATTGTTTATGTTTTGAAAAGTAGTGATCACAATTTCGTGCACCAGAGGCAACCTATTTTTATTTATCTATATTAATTACTCTTTTCATTTTGTTTTCCATTGTTATTTTATGTTTTCTTAGGATGATGAAAATGTGGAGCCACAAAAACAACTGCAAAAATTAAAGTAAAATAAACAAATAGCATAAAAAATAGCACACCCTGGAGGACGAGCCTACTGGCGTTTAAACGCCAGTAAGGATATCAAAATGGGCATTTAACGCCCAGCCTGGCACCATTTTGGGCATTAAATGCCAGAACTAGCAGGCAAACTGGCGTTTAAACGCTAGTAAAGGAAGAAAAATGGGCGTTTAAACGCCCATTCTGGCACCATTCTGGGCGTTAAACGCCAGAACTGGCATGCAGACTGGCAATTAAACGCTAGAAAAGGGCAACAGACTGGTGTTTAAATGCCAGAAAAAGGTAGTAGACTGGCGTTTAACACCAGAAAGGCCACACAGAGGGCGTTTAACGCCAAGGAAGTGCAGGGATGAAAAATCCTTGACACCTAAGGATCTGTGGACCCCACAGGATCCCTACCTACCCCACCTCACTCTCTCTCCTCTTCACACCTCTCTATAACACTCTACCCAAAGTACCACGCACCTATCAAATCTTACCCTCTTCCCCATATTCTCTTCACCACTCACATCCATCCCCTAATTCCCAAAAAACGCATCATAAAACCCCACCTACCCCCACCCACTCAAATTCAAACCGTTTCCCTCCCAAACCCACCCCTTCTCACATGAACCAAATCCCTCTCTTACCCTATAAATACCTCTCCTTACTCCTTCATTTTTCACACATCCCATACACTCAAAACCCTCCTTAGCCGGAACCTCTCAAGCCTCCATCTTCCACTTTCTTTGTCTTCTTCTACTCTCTTCTTTCTTCTTTTGCTCGAGGATGAGCAAACTTCTTAATTTTGTTATGGAAAAAGCCTTTCTTTTTAATTTTTCATAACCACTAATGGCACCTAGGGCCGAAGAAACCTCAAGAAAGGGGAAAGGGAAGGCAATTGCTTCTATCTAGAGAGTCATGGGAGATGGAGAAATTTATCTCAAAGATCCATCAAAACCACTTCTATGAAGTTGTGGCCAAGAAAATAGTGATCCCAAGGTCCCTTTCAAGATCAAAAGGAGCGAATATCCGAAGATCTGACATGAGATTAGGAGAAGAGGATGGGAAGCTCTCACCAATCCCATTCAACAAGTCAGAATCTTAATGGTTCAAGAGTTCTATGCTAATGCATGGATCACTAAGAACCATGATCAAAGAATGAACCCAGACCAAAAGAATTAGCTCACAATGGTCCGGGGGAGATACTTAGATTTCAGTCCGGATAATGTGAGAGTGGGGTTTAACTTGCCAATCATGAGAGGAGATTCTCATCTTTTCACTAGAAGAGTCAACTTTGATCAAAGGTTGGACCAAGTCCTCAAGGATATCTGTGTGGAAGGAGCTCAATGGAAGAGAGATTCCAAAGGCATGCCGGTCCAACTGAGAAGGCCGGACCTTAAGCCTGTGGCTAAAGGATGGTTGGAGTTCATCCAACGCTCTATCATTCCTACTAGCAACCGATCCGAAGTAATTATGGATCGGGCTATCATGATCCATAGTATCATGATTGGAGAGGAAGTGGAAGTTCATGAGATCATACCTCTAGAACTATACAAGGTGGCTGACAAGCCCTCCACTTTGGCAAGGTTAGCCTTTCCTCATCTCATTTGTCACCTATGCAATTTAGCCAGAATTGTCATAGAAGAAGACATCCTCATTGAAAAGGACAAGCCCATCACTAAAAAGAGGATGGAGCAAACAAGAGAACTCACTCATGGACTTCAACAAGCGCATGAAGAAGTCCCTCATCAAGAGATCTCTGAGAGTCCTCAAGGGATGAAATTTCCTCCACACAACTATTGGGAACAACTCAACACTTCTCTAGGGGATTTGAGTTCCAACATGGAGCAACTAAGGATGGAGCACCAAGAGCATTCCATTATTCTCCATGAAAATAGAGAGGACCAAAGAGCCATGAGGAAAGAGCAACAAAGGCAAGGAAGAGACATTGAGGAGCTCAAGCACTCCATAGGATCTTCAAGAGGAAGAACTAGCCGCCATCACTAGGTGGACCCGTTCTTTAATTTCCTTGTTATTTGTTTTTCTGTTTTTTGTTCCTTATGCTTTATGTTTTGTCTATGTTTGTGTCTTCATTACATGATCATTAGTGTCTAGTGTCTATGTCTTAAAGCTATGAATGTCCTATGAATCCTTCACTTTTCTTAAATGAAAAATGTTCCTAATTACAAAAGAACAAGAAGTACATGAATTTTGAATTTTATCTTGAAATTAGTTTAATTATTTTGATGTGGTGGCAATACTTTTTGTTTCCTAAATGAATGCTTGAATAGTGCATATTTTTGATAGTGAAGTTTATGAATGTTAAAATTGTTGGCTCTTGAAAGAATAATGAAAAAAGAGAAATATTATTGATAATCTGAAAAATCATAATATTAATTCTTGAAGCAAGAAAAAGCAGTGAAAAATACAAAGCTTGCGAAAAAAATAGCAAAAAAAAAAAGAGAAAGAGAAAGAAAAAAAAAAGAAGCAAGCAGAAAAAGCCAGTAGCTCTTTAAACCAAAAGGCAAGGGTAAAGAGGATCCAAGGCTTTGAGCATCAATGGATAGGAGGGATGGTGGACGAAATTGTGATCATCAACAATGGTGACAAAAAATTGATAGTGCTCTCAAACGTGAATCACACTTAGTCACAACTCCGCACAACTAACCAGCAAGTGTACTGTGTCGTCAAGTAATAAACCTTACGTGAGTAAGGGTCAATCCCACAGAGATTGTTGGTATGAAGCAAGCTATGGTCATCTTGTAAATCTCAGTCAGGCGGAAAATAATTGGTTATGGAGTTTTCGAATAATAATAAATAATAAACAGAAAATAAAGATGGAGTTACTCATGTAATTCAATGGTGAGAATTTCAGATAAGTGCATGGAGGTGCTGTGTTCCTTCGGAATCTCTGCTTTCCTACTGCTTTCATCCAATCCTTCTTACTCCTTTCCATGGCAAGCTGTATGTAGGGCATCACCGTTGTCAATGGCTACATCCCATCCTCTCAGTGAAAGAGGTCCAAATGCTCTGTCACGGCACGGCTAATCATCTGTCGGTTCTCGATCATGTCGGAATAGAATCCCTTGATTCTTTTGTGTTTGTCATCATGCCCAACAATCGCGAATTTGAAGCTTGTCACAGTCATTCAATCCCTGAATCCTACTCGGAATACCACAGATAAGGTTTAGACTTTCCGGATTCTCATGAATGCCGCCATCAATCTAGCTTATACCATGAAGATTCTGATTAAGGAATCTAAGAGATATGCGTCCGGTCTAAGGTAGAACGGAAGTGGTTGTCAGTCACGCGTTCATAGGTGAGAATGATGATGAGTGTCACGGATCATCACATTCATCATGTTGAAGTGCAACGAATATCTTAGAATAAGAACAAGCAGAATTGAATAGAAAATAGTAGTAATTGCATTAAAACTTGAGGTACAGCAGAGCTCCACACCCTAAATCTATGGTGTGTAGAAACTCCACCGTTGAAAATACATAAGTGATGAAGGTTCAGGCATGGCCGAATGGCCAGCCCCCAAAACGTGATCACAGGATCAAAAATAGAATCCAGGATGTCTAATATGATAGTAAAAAGTCCTATTTATACTAGACTAGCTACTAGGGTTTATAGAAGTAAGTAATTGATGCAGAAATGCACTTTTGGGGCCCACTTGGTGTGTGCTTGGGCTGAGCTTGAGCTTTACACGTGCAGAGGTTTCTTTTGGAGTTGAACGCCAAGTTGTAACGTGTTTTTGGCGTTCAACTCTGTTTCGTGACGTGTTTCTGGCGTTTGACTCCAGAATGCAGCATGAAACTGGTGTTGAGCGCCAATTTACGTCATCTAATCACGAATAAAGTATGGACTATTATATATTGCTGAAAAGCTCTGGATGTCTACTTTCCAACGCCTTTGAGAGGGCGCCATTTAGAGTTTTGTAGCACCAGAAAATCCATTTCGAGTGCAGGGAGGTCAGAATCCAACAGCATCCGCAGTCCTTTGTCAGTCTTTTATCAGAGTTTTGCTCAGGTCCCTCAATTTCAGCCAGAAATTACCTGAAATCACAGAAAAACACACAAACTCATAGTAAAGTCCAGAAATGTGAATTTAGCATAAAAACTAATGAAAACATCCCTAAAAGTAGCTAGATCCTACTAAAAACTACCTAAAAATAATGCCAAAAAGCGTATAAATTATCCGCTCATCAAGGGCCCAAAGGAATAAAATCCTGGCCTAAGCGGCTAAATCAAGCTGTCCCTAACCATGTGCTTGTGTCATGAAGGTCCAAGTGCAAAGCAAAAAGAGTGTGCTTAAGAACTCTGGACACCTCTAACTGGGGACTCTAGCAAAGCTGAGTCACAATCTAAAAAGGTTCACCCAGTTATGTGTCTGTGGCATTTATGTATCCGGTGGTAATATTGGAAAACAAGATGCTTAGGGTCACGGCTAAGACTCATAAGTAGCTGTGTTCAAGAATCAACATACTAAACTAGGAGAATCAATAACACTATCTTAATTCTGAGTTCTTATAGATGCCAATCATTCTGAATTTCAAAGGATAAAGTGAGATGCCAAAACTGCTCAGAAGCAAAAAGCTACAAGTCCCGCTCATCTAATTAGAACTAAGCTTCATTGATATTTTGGGAATTATTGTATATTCTCTTATTTTTATCTTATATTGTTTTTAGTTGCTTGGGGACAAGCAACAATTTAAGTTTGGTGTTATGATGAGCGGATAATTTATACGCTTTTTGGCATTGTTTTTAGGTAGTTTCTAATATGTTTTAGTTAATTTTTAGTATATTTTTATTAGTTTTTATGAAAAATTCATATTTCTGGACTTTACTATGAGTTTGTGTGTTTTTCTGTGATTTCAGGTATTTTTTGGCTGAAATTGAGAGACTTGAGCAAAAATCTGATTCAGAGGCTGAGAAAGGACTGCAGATGCTGTTGGATTCTGACCTCCCTGCACTCGAAGTAGATTTTTTGGCGTTACAGAAACCCATTTGGCGCGCTCTCAATTGCGTTGGAAAGTAGACATCTTGGGCTTTCCAGAAATGGCTAATAGTCCATACTTTGCCCGAGATTTGATGGCCCAAACTGGCGTCCAAATACCCACTAGCGACCCTTTTCTGGCGTAAAACGCCAGAACTGGCACCAAAGCTGGAGTTAAACGCCCAAACTGGCACCAAAACTGGCGTTTAACCTCCAAGAAGAGCCTATGCACGTGAAAGCTTCAATGCTCAGCCCAAACACATACCAAGTGGGCCCCAAAAGTGGATTTCTGCACTATCTACTCATTTTCTGTAAACCTAGTTTACTAGTTTAGTATAAATAGCACTGTTTACTATTGTATTCATATCTTTGGACCACTTTTCGATCCTTTGATCAGGTCTTTGAACCCTATTTCGATTGTATTATGCCATTTGGGAGGCTGGCCATTCGGCCATGCCTAGACCTTGTTCTTATATATTTTCCAACGGTGGAGTTTCTATACCTCACATATTAAGGTGAGGAGCTCTGCTATTCCTCGAGTATTAATGCAAGTACTATTCTTTTTCCTTCAATTCACGCCTACTTCTCCTCCAAGATATACTCTTGTACTTAATTCAGTTAAGTCAGAATAAAGGGGTGACCCGTGACAATCACCCAATCTTTGTTACTTGCTTAGCCAAGATCCTCGTGCCTGACAACCACAAAGCGGTCTACATGATGTTCAACATAGTCATTGGATGACAGCTGGAGTATACTCTCTTTGGTCTCTGACTCACGGATCTGAATCACCTCTCCTGACAACAGAGCATTCGAATCCGTGACATTAGAACCTTCGTGGTATAAGCTAGAATCAATTGGCAGCGTTCTTGAGATCCGGAAATTCTAAACCTTATTTGTGGTATTCTGAGTAGGATCTGGGATGGGATGACTGTGACGAGCTTCAAACTCATGACTGTTGGGCGCGGTGACAGTGTGCAAAAGAATAAATGTATTCTATTCCGACATGATCGAGAACCGACAGCTGATTAGCCATGCAGGAAACCGTAGAGGACATGTTTTCACTGAGAGGACGGATGGTAGCTATTGACAACGTTGATCCACCAACATACAGCTTGCCATGGAAGGGAGTATGCATGATTGGATGAGGACAATAGGAAAGCAGAGGTTCAGATGCAACAAAGCATCTTTAAACGCTTAACTGAAATTCCCACCAAGGAACTACATAAGTAACCTTATTTTATTTTTCGCTTTATTTATCTTTTTATTATCAAACCTCATAACTATTTGAATTCGCCTGACTGAGATTTACAAGATAACCATAGCTTGCTTCAAGTCAACAATCTCCATGGGATCGACCTTTACTCATGTAAGGTATTACTTGGACGACCCAGTGCACTTGCTGGTCAACTGCGCGGAGTTGTGAGAAAAGTGTGAAATCACGATTCCGTGTACCAGTTCTCCTCCTTCTTCTTGTGGAATTCTTGAGAGGTGGTCAGCTACTTTATTCTCTGCCCCACTCCTGTTTTTAATTTCGATGTCAAACTCTTAGAGTAGTAGGGTCCATCTTATTAGTCTTGGCTTGGACTCTTATTTGGTAAGCAAGTATTTGAGTGCTGCATGATCAGTAAATACAATTACTTTAGAACCAATAAGGCATGATCTAAATTTATCAAAAGCAAAGACAATGGTAAGTGATTCCTTCTCTGTAGTAGTGTAGTTCCTTTGATTCTCATTAAGAACTTTGCTGGCATAGTAAATGACATGCACCAATTTATCTTTCCTCTGTCCTAAAATAGCACTCACTGCAAAATCTGATGCATCACACATCAACTTAAAGGGTAAATCCCAACATGGTGGTATTATGATAGGTGCAGAGGAAAGTTTGTTCTTAAGTTCCTCAAAAGCAAACATGCATTCATTATCAAAAACAAAAGGCACATTAGAAACAAGCAGGTTGCTCAAGGATTTGGCAACCTTAGAAAAGTCCCTAATAAACCTCCTATAGAAGCCAGCATGTCCTAGAAAACTCCTGATTGCCTTGACATTGCAAGGTGGGGGGTAACTTTTCAATCACCTCCACTTTTTTCTTGTCCACTTCTATGCCCCTTTTTGAGATTTTACGACCAAGGAACACCCCCTCTGTAACTATGAAATGGCATTTTTCCCAATTTAAGACAAGGTTGGTCTCTTGGCATCTCTTTAGCACCAAGGCCAAGTGATGTAGTCAATCAGAATATGAGTTACCAAATACAGAGAAGTCATCCATAAATACCTCAATGAACCTTTCAATCATATCTGAAAATATGGAGAGCATGCACCTTTGGAATGTTGCAGATGCATTGCACAATCTAAAGGGCATTCTCCTATAAGCAAAGACACCATATGGACAAGTGAAAGAAGTTTTCTCCTAGTCCTTGGGGTCTAGAACTATCTAGTTGTAACCCGAATAACCATCAAGAAAGCAGTAATATTCATGTCCGGCCAGCCTCTCAAGCATCTGGTCCATGAATGGTAGGGGAAAGTGGTCCTTCCTGGTGGCTTCATTGAGCTTCCTGTAGTCGATGCACATGCGCCAACCAGTCACCATTCTTGTTGGTATCAGCTCATTCTTCTCATTTGGTACAACAGTGACTCCTCCCTTTTTTGGAACTACTTGTATAGGGCTCACCCAAGGGTTATCTGAGATGGGGTAGATCACCCCAGCTTGCCACAACTTCAACACCTCCTTCTGGACCACTTCATTCATAGTTGGGTTCTGCCTTCTTTGTTGTTTTCTTGAGGGCTTAGCATCCTCCTCAAGCAAGATCTTGTGCATGCACATTAAGGGGCTGATCCCCTTTAAGTCTGTGAGTGTCCAGCCTATAGCATCCTTGTGTTGTTTCAGCACTTGGATGAGTTTCTCTTCTTGCCCCTCACTCAAGCTTGAGTTGATGATCACTGGGTAGGTGCTGTTGTCACCCAGATATGCATATTTCAAGCTTGAAGGTAAGGTTTTCAGCTCTAGTTCTGGTGTCTCTTCTCCATTTGTTGTCATTGTGATTTGTCATGATTGAACTTCCCATGGTTCCTTGTGGTAGTTCTCCACGTGATGTTTCTTGCTCTAATTCCGTAGTTCCTTCACATTGCTCTTCCTCCAAAACTCCTTGAACTATCTGTTCTATGGTGTCCACCATTATGCATTCTCCTATTGGTTCCTTGGGGTAACTCATTGCCTTGAAGACATTGAAGATCATCTTCTCTTCATGCAATCTCAAGACTAGTTCCCCTTTTTGCACATCAATGATGACTCCAGTAGTAGCTAGGAATGACCTTCCTAGGATAATTGAAGTGTTAGCCTCTTCTTCTATATCCAGCATAACAAAGTTAGCTGAGAAAATGAATTTTCCCACTTTCACCAATACATCTTCCTCTACTCCATGTGGAAACTTGAATGTTCTGTCAGCTAGTTGGAGTGCCATTCTTGTTGGTTTGGCTTCTTCAATTCTCATCCTTCTTATCATGTTCATGGACATGAGATTGATGCTAGCCCCCAAGTCGCATAAGGCCTTCTCAATATTGATATCCCCTATGATGCAGGGGATTTGGAAACTCCCTGGGTCTTTTATTTTCTAGGGGAGTTTCTTTTGTATGATGGCACTACACTTCTCAGTTAAGACTACAGTCTCCTTTTCCCCCTAGTTTCTTTTTCTTGTCATGAGTTCCTTCAAGAACTTGGCGTAGAGGGGCATTTGCTCTAGTGCTTCAGCAAATGGTATATTGATTTGGAGCTTTTTGAAGATTTCCAAGAATCTGGAAAACTGGCTATCCTTCCCATCCTTCCTTAGCCTTTGTGGGTATAGTGCCTTTGGCACATAAGGCTTCAAGACTGGCTTTGGTGAAGATAGGCCAGGGGTCTCTTCCTTCTTCTTGTTTTTAGGCTTTTCTGCAGCATCTTCTTCGTGGTTCTCCTGGCTTAGGGTTGCCTCTTCTACCACCTTTCCACTCCTAAGTATGATGGCCTTGCATTCCCCTCTTGGGTTGGCCATGGTGTTACTGGAAATGGGTGTGTAGGCATTGGAATTTTCTTGAATAAGATCCCCACTTGTGCATCTAGCTTTGAGATTGCTGCACCTTGATTCTTCAGATTAGATCTGTATTCTTCTTGGTTGGCATCTATCTTCTTTTCAGCCTGTGCTTGTCTCTCCAAAAGGGTGGAAATAGCCCTTGTGAGCTGTGATGATAGCTGTGCTGTTGCAGCCTCTACTCTCTTAAAGTTACCTCTGATCTCGCATGGTTGTGAGGTTGAGGTTAATGTGTCTTGATGGTGGTGTGTTTGCTGGGTGGAAGGGTATGCTGTGTGAGTTGGATTGTAGTATGATCTGTTGTTGTTTGATTGATTGCTAGAGTTGTGATTTTGGTAGTGATTGGCTTGGTATGGCTTGTTATGATCTTGGTTTTGACCTTGTTGGTTCTCCCACCAGAAATTTTGGTGGTTCTTCCATCCTGAGATATATGTCTTGGAGTTAGGATCATATGGTGGTTGAGAGGGGTTGTGTACATAGTTTGCTTGCTCACATTCGACTTCTGGTGTATCTCCTTGATAAACCACTATTTTATGGTTTACAATGTGCTTAATTGTGTGGTTTTATCATGATCTTTACCCACTTATTCATATAATTAGCATGCATTTATATTTCCTTCCTAAAATTATTACATGATTGAAAACTTATTTCCTAGAGACTTTTAAGTAGATATTTTAATTCTCCTTTATTCCATTCGATGCCGTGATCTGTATGTTAAGTGTTTCAGGCTTTATAGGGCAAGAATGAAGTGGATATAGGAAAGGAAGCATGCAAAAATGGAAGGAACACAAAGAATTAAGGAGATAACCAGCGAGAAGTCACGCGGTCGCATGGCTGACGTGACCGCGCGAGATAGAAGAAATAACAGTGACGCGCTCGCGTGCCTGATGCAACTGGTGGACGAAATTGTGATTTCTATCTTTTGATCTTTAGTATGTACACAACTCCGTTCAACTAACCAGCAAGTGCACTGGGTCGTCCAAGTAATACCTTACGTGAGTAAGGGTCGATCCCACGGAGATTATTGGGTTGAAGCAATCAATGTTATTTTATTAATCTTAGTCAGGAGGCTAATAAAGTTATTTGGATTTATTTGTAAGAAGCCAAAGTATTTAAAATTGCAAGTTAAAATAATAGGGAATAATAGCATTACTTGTTGTGTAGTAGTGAGAAATATGTTGGAGCTTTGGAGATGCTTTGTCCTCTGAATTTCAACTCTTCCTTGAAATCCTTTCTCCACACGCAAAACCCATTCTATAGCAAGCTCTATGTAGGGTGTCACTGTTGTCAATGGCTACCTCCCATCCTCTCAGTGAAAACGTTCCTATGCTCTATCACAGCACGGCTAATCATCTGTCGGTTCTCAATCAGGTTGGAATAGAATCCATTGATTCTTTTGCGTCTGTCACTAACGCCCAGCCTTCAGGAGTTTGAAGCTCGTCACAGTCATTCAATCCCAGAATCCTACTCGGAAGACCACAGACAAGGTTTAGACTTTCCGGATTCTCATGAATGCCGCCATCAATCTGGCTTATACCACGAAGATTCTGATTAGGAATCTAAGAGATACTCATTCAATCTGATGTAGAACGGAGGTGGTTGTCAGACACACGTTCATGGATTGAGGAAGGTGATGAGTGTCACGGATCATCACCTTCTCCACAATTAAGCGAGAATGAACATCTTAGATACGAGTAAGCGTGTTTGAGTGGAAAATAAAGGAATTGTATTAATTCATCGAGACGCTGCAGTGCTCCTCACCCCCCAACAATGGAGTTTAGAGACTCATGCCATCACAAAGTATGTAATTCAGATCTGAAAATGTCATGAGGTACAAGAAACGTTTGTAAAAGTTGTTTAAATAGTAAACTAGTAACCTAGGTTTACAGAAAATGAATAAACTAAGATAATTGGTGCAGAAATCCACTTCTGGGGCCCACTTGGTGTGTGCTGGGGCTGAGACTAAAGCTATCCACGAGTAGAGGCCTTTCTTGGCGTTAAACTCCAGGTTATGACGTGTTTTGGGCGTTCAACTCCGGATCATGACGTTTTTCTGGCGTTTAACTCCAGACAGCAGCATGAACTTGGCGTTCAACGCCAAGTTACGTCGTCTATCCTTGCGCAAAGTACGGACTATTATATATTGCTGGAAAGCCCTGGATGTCTACTTTCCAACGCCGTTGAGAGCGCGCCAATTGACTCCTGTAGCTCCAGAAAATCCATTTCGAGTGCAAGGAGGTCAGGATCCAACAGCATCAGCAGTCCTTTTTCAGCCTAAGTCAGATTTTTGCTCAACTCCCTCAATTTCAGCCAGAAAATACCTGAAATCACAGAAAAATACACACACTCATAGTAAAGTCCTGAAATATGATTTTTGCCTAAAAACTAATATTATTCTACTAAAAACTAACTGAAACATGCTAAAATCTACATGAAATTACTCCCAAAAAGCGTACAAAGTATCCGCTCATCACAACACCAAACTTAAACTGTTGCTTGTCCTCAAGCAACTAGATGAATAAAATAGGTTCTAACAGAAATTAAGAAGTAATAATATTTTAGAGTTTTAAATGAAGCTCAGATTCTTATTAGATGAGCGGGGCTTGTAGCTTTTTGTCTCTGAACAGTTTTGGCATCTCCCTGTATCTTTTGAATTTCAGAATGATTGGCATCCTTAGGAACTCAGAATTCCGATAGTATTATTGACTCTCCTAATGTAGTATGCTGATTCTTGAACACAGCTACTTATGAGTCTTGGCCGTGGCCCTAAGCACTTTGTCTTCCAGTATTACCACCGGATACATAAATGCCACAGACACATAACTGGGTGAACCTTTTCAGATTGTGACTCAGCTTTGCTAGAGTCCCCAGTCAGTGATGTCCAGAGCTCTTAAGCACACTCTTTTGCTTTGGATCACGACTTTAACCACTCAGTCTCAAGCTTTTCACTTGGACCTTCATGACACAAGCACATGGTTAGGGACAGCTTGGTTTAGCCGCTTAGGCCTGGATTTTATTTCCTTGGGCCCTCCTATCCATTGATGCTCAAAGCCTTGGATCCTTTTTTTCTCTTGGCTAGTGCTCATGGCTTGTTTTTTTTTTTTTTGACTGCTTTTTCTTGCTTCAAGAATCAATTTCATGATTTTTCAGATCATCAACAATATTTTTCGTGTTCCTCATCCTTTCAGGAGCCAATATTCATCAAATTCAAAGTACAATTTATGCACTGTTCAAGCATTCATTCAGAGAACAAAAAGTATTGCCACCACATATAATTAATTATAGTTTTTATTACTAAGAACTCAAAAATATAAATTACTTCTTTATTCTTAAAAAATTTATACTACTTTATTCATGCCTGATGATGATGAGAAAAATAAATTATAGCTTAATTGGAAATAAAATCAAAATAGACATACTAATTACTACTACTACTATATAATTTCTAAGGTAAAATCCTATAATAATACTATCACAGAGTTAAAGCTGGAATTAGAACTTAACAACCTGTATTTTGGGAAGTGGATGTTCCTCTAGTCTGTGGGGTGCCTTCAAGAATTAATTTCTGACGCTTCAGCTCCCTTAAGTTCACATCCTTGCTCTTCCTGTTCTCTTAGGTGCCATGATCTTAATGAGTTTTAGCTCAGTAATCATGGCAAATCACACCAAACTTAGAGGGGGGAGAGAGTAGAAGGAAAGGCATAAAGATAAGATGAGTTTTATGAAAAAGAAAAGGATTAGAAAAAGATTTGTGTTTATGAATTAAGATACATTGATGTTTTTGAAAAAGGGATTTTAGAAATTAGGGTTCTTAGAAAACCAATTTGATTTTGAAGGATGACATTTTGAAACATGTTTATGCAAGAAATCATGAATTGAAACTTAAAAATTTAGAAAAATTGTAAAGAAAAACGAATTTTACCTCCTCCCCACCATCCTGGCGTTAAACGCCCACATGATGCATGTGTTGGGCGTTTAACGCCCAATAGTTGCTTCTCCTGGGCGTTCAACGCCCATTTCGTGCTTCTTTCTGGCGCTGAACGCCAGGAACTCCTTCGTCACTGGGCGTTTTTCTGAACGCCCAGGATGCTAGCAGACTGGCGTTAAATGCCCAGAAGGTGCATCTTTCTGGTGTTTAACGCCCAGAAGATGCTCCTTTCTGGCGTTTAACGCCCAGATGGCTACCCTAACTGGCGTTAAACGCCCAGTGGGTGCTTCTTTTGGGCGTTCAACGCCCAAAGTATTTCTTACTGGCTTTTTCATGCCAGTGAGCTTCCAAATTTCCCTGCAACTCTGTGACTTCAACCAATTGCTATTTCACCTTTGAAGACACTTGGACTCAAACCTGTAAAAAAAAAAAGAAATTTATTTAATTAGTAAAGAAACTTTGTAAATGGCTGGGTTGCCTCCCAGCAAGCGCTTCTTTATGTCATTAGCTGGACTATCACTGATCTTCAATTAAGTCTCAGTCTTGAGCATCTTGCTCGAAATTACCTTCAAGATAATGTTTAACTCTTTGTCCATTAACAATGAACTTTTTGTTAGAGTCACTATCCTGAAGTTCTATGTATCCATATGGTGATACGCTTGTAATTACATATGGACCTCACCGGGATTTTAATTTCCCAGGGAATAATTTGAGCCTTGAATTAAATAACAGAACTTTCTGTCCTGGCTCAAAGACTCTGGATGACAATTTCTTATCATGCCATCTTTTTGCTTTCTCTTTGTAAATTTTTGCATTTTCGAAAAGCATTGAGTCTAATTCCTCTAGCTCATTTAAACTGGAGTAATCGTCTTTCTCCAGCTAAACTTGGCATCAAGGTTTAGGAATCTGGTTGCCCAGTAGGCCTTGTGTTCCAGTTCCACTAGCAAGTGACACTTTCCATACACAAGCTGGTATGGAGAGGTCCCTATAGGGGTCTTAATGCTGTTCTGTATGCCCACAGAGCAGCTCAAGCTTCTTGCCCAATCCTTTCTACGGTTAATTACAGTCCGTTCCAGGATTCTTTTGAGTTCTCTATTTGAGACTTCAGCTTCCCATTAGTTTGTGGATGATATGGAGTAGCTACCTTGTGGTTGACTCCATAACGTACCAGAGCAGAGTAAAGTGTTTATTACAGAAATAAGTACCCCATCACTGATTAACACTCTAGGGATACCAAATCTGCTGAAGATATGTTTCTGGAGGAATTTCAACACTGTTTTAGTGTCATTAGTGGGTGTTGCAATAGCCTCCACCCATTTGGATACATAATCCACTGCCACCAGAATATAGTTGTTGAGTATGATGGTGGGAAAGGTCCCATGAAGTCAATGCCCCATACATCAAACAACTCAATCTCCAAGATTCCTTGTTGAGGCATGGCATAACTGTGAGGTAGGTTGCCTGATCTTTGGCAACTGTCACAATTAAGCACAAAATGCTCGGGAATCTTTATAGAGAGTAGGCCAGTAGAAGCCACTTTGGAGGACTCTTGTGGCTGTTCGCTCACTTCCAAAATGTCCTCCATACTGTGATCCATGGCAATGCCAAAGGATCTTTTGTGCTTCCTCTTTAGGCACATCTACGGATTACTCCGTCTGCCCATCTCTTGAAGAGATATGGTTCATCCCAAAGATAGTACTTTGCATCTGTGATTAATTTCTTTGATTGCACCCTACTGTACTCTTTGGGTATGAATCTCACTGCCTTGTAGTTTGCAATGTCTGCAAACCATGGCACTTCCTGGATGGCGAACAGTTGCTCATCCGGAAAGGTTTCAGAGATCTCAGTGAGAGGGAGGGACGCCCCTTCTACTGGTTCTATTCGGGACAGGTGATCTGCTACTTGATTTTCTGTCCCTTTTCTGTCTCTTATTTCTATATCAAACTCTTGCAGAAGCAGCACCCATCTGATGAGTCTGGGTTTTGAATCTTGCTTTGTGAGTAGATATTTAAGAGCAGCATGATCAGTGTACACAATCACTTTTGATCCTACTAAATAGGATCTGAATTTGTCAATGGCGTAAACCACTGCAAGTAGCTCTTTTTCTGTGGTTGTGTAATTCTTCTGTGCATCATTTAGAACACGGCTGGCATAGTAAATGACGTGCAGAAGCTTGTCATGCCTTTGTCCCAACACTGCACCAATGGCATGGTCACTGGCATCACACATCAGTTCAAATGGTGAAGTCCAGTCTGGTGCAGAGATTATTGGTGCTGTAACCAATTTAGCTTTCAGAGTCTCAAATGCCTGCAGACACTCTTCATCAAAGATAAATGGCGTGTCAGCAGCTAGCAGGTTGCTCAGAGGTTTGGCGATTTTTGAAAAATCCTTTATAAACCTCCTATAGAATCCTGCATGCCCCAGAAAGCTTCTGATTGCCTTAACATTAGCAGGTGGTGGCAATTTTTTAATTACTTCTACCTTAGCTTGGTCCACCTCTATTCCCTTGTTCAAATTTTGTGCCCAAGGACAATTCCTTCAGTCACCATAAAGTGACATTTTTTCCCAGTTTAAAACCAGGTTAGTCTCTTGGCATCTTTCAGAACAAGTGCTAAATGGCAAGGCAGGAGCTGAATGAGTCTCCAAATACTGAAAAGTCATCCATGAAGACTTCCAGGAATTTTTCCACCATATCAGAGAAATTGAGAGCATGCACCTTTGAAAAGTTGCAGGTGCATTGCACAGCCAAATGGCATCCTTCTGTATGCAAATACTCCGGATGGGCAGGTAAATGCCGTTTTCTCTGATCCTGGGGATCTACTGCAATTTGATTATAACCTGAATATCCATCCAGGAAGCAGTAGTATTCATGACCTGCTAGTCTTTCTAGCATCTGGTCTATGAATGGTAAAGGAAAATGATCCTTTCTGGTGGCTGTATTGAGCCTTCTATAATCAATACACATACGTCACCCTGTAACTGTTCTTGTAGGAACCAGTTCATTTTTTTCATTATGAACCACTGTCATGCCACCTTTCTTTGGGACAACTTGGACAGGGCTCACCCAGGGGCTGTCAGAAATAGGATAAATGATCCCAGCCTCTAGTAATTTAGTGACCTCCTTTTGCACCACTTCTTTCATGGCTGGGTTCAGCCGCCTTGTGGTTGACCACTGGTTTGGCGTCACCCTCCAGTAAGATCTTGTGCATGCATCTAGCTGGGCTAATGCCTTAAGATCACTGATGGACCACCCAAGAGCTGTCTTGTGTGTCCTTAGCACTTGAATTAGTACTTCCTCTTCCTGTGGCTCTAAGGTAGAGCTTATGATTACAGGAAAGGTATCACCTTCTCCCAGAAATGCATATTTTAGGGAAGGTGGTAATGGTTTGAGCTCGGGTTTAGGAGGTTTCTCTCTTCCTGAGGGATTTTCAGAGGTTCCACTATTTTCTCTGACTCCTCCAGATCAGGCTGGACGTCTTTAAAGATGTCCTCTAGCTCTGATTCGGGACTCTCAGCCATATTGACCTCTCTTACCAGAGAGTCAATAATATCAACACTCATGCAGTCATTTGGGGTGTCTGGATGTTGCATTGCTTTGACAACATTCAACTTGAACTCCTCCTCATTGACTCTCAAGGTTACTTCCCCTTTTTGGACATCAATGAGGGTTCGGCCAGTTGCTAGGAAAGGTTCCTAGAATGAGAGTTGCACTCTTGTGCTCCTCCATTTCCAGCACCACAAAGTCAGTAGGAAAGGCGAATGGCCCAACCTTGACAATGTCTTCAATCACGCCTGATGGGTACTTAATGGAGCCATCAGCAAGTTGAAGACATATCCTGGTTGGTTTAATTTCTTCAGTTAAACCAAGCTTTCTGATAGTAGATGCAGGTATTAAGTTGATACTTGCCCCAAGATCACATAAAGCTTGCTTGGTACAATTACCCTCTAATGTGCATGGTATCATAAAGCTCCCAGGATCTTTAAGCTTCTCAGGTAAGCTTTTCAGAATGACTGCACTGCATTCTTCAGTGAGGTAGACTTTTTCAGTTTCCCTCCAATCCTTCTTATGACTTAAGATTTCTTTCATGAACTTAGCATAAGAAGGTATTCGCTCAAGTGCTTCTGCAAACGGAATCTTTATTTCAAGAGTCCTGAGATAGTCTGCAAAGCGGGCAAATTGCTTATCCTGTTCCGCTTGGCGAAGTTTTTGAGGATAAGGCATTTTGGCTTTGTATTCCTCAACCTTAGTTGCTGCAGGTTTATTACCTACAGGAGTGGGTTGGGAAGCCTTTTTAGAAAGGTCAGCACTTGTATGTGACTGATTCCCCACTGGCATTTGAATGCTAGGAGTGGAAGCTGGAGTGTCGTTAGACGCCATCTCCTTGTTTGTTACTGGCGTTTGAACGCCAGAACCATGTCCCTTTTGGGCGTTCAACGCCAGATCCATGCTTGTTTTTGGCGTTGAACGCCAGGAATGAGCATGGACTGGGCGTTCAACGCCAGCATCATTCCTCTCTGGGCTCTGATTGTCCTCAGAGGGATTTTGAGTATCCTCTTGTTCATTTCTTGGTTTCCTGCTGCTTTGAAGTGAGGTATTTAATGTTTTCCCACTTCTTAATTGAACTGCTTGGCATTCTTCTGTTATTTGTTTTAACAGTTACTTTTCTATCTGCTTTAATTGCACTTCCATGTTCCTGTTAGCCATTCTTGTTTCCTGTAATATTTCCTTGAATTCGGCTAGTTGCTGAGTTAGAAAATCTAATTGCTGATTGAATTCATTAGCCTGATCCACTGGACTGAGTTCTGCAGTTACTGTTTTAGCTTTCTTTCATAGAGGATTCACTGCTTAGGTACAGATGCTGATTTCTGGCAACTGTATCAATAAGCTTGAGCTTCTTCAATTGTTTTTCTCATATGTATGATCCACCAGCTGAGTGGTCTAGAGAAATCTGAGCTTTTTCTGTAAGCCCATAGTAGAAGATGTCTAATTGCACCCATTCTGAAAACATTTCAGGGCATTTTCTTAGCATCTCTCTGTATCTCTCCCAAGCATCATAAAGGGATTCATTATCTCCTTGTTTGAAGCCTTGGATGTTTAGCCTTAGCTGGTCATCCGTTTGGGAGGGAAATAGTGATTCAGGAATTTTTCTGACAGCTGTTTCCATGTTTTTATGCTGTTCTTAGGCTGGTTATTTAACCACCTCTTAGCTTGATCTTTTACAGCAAATGGAAACAGTAATAATCTGTAGACATCCTGATCTACTTCCTTATCATGTACTTTATCAGCAATTTGCAGAAATTGTGCCAGAAACTCTGTAGGTTCTTCATGTGGAAGACCAGAATACTGGCAGTTTTGCTGCACCATGATAATGAGCTGAGGATTCAGCTCAAAGCTACTAACTTCAATGGAGGGTATACAGATACTACTCCCATATGAAGCAGTAGTGGGGTTAGCATATGACCCCAGAGTCCTCTTGGACTGTTCATTCCTACTTGCTTCCATATTGGATTACAAGGGATAATTATTTATTTTATAGTTGTGGAATAAATAAAAATGGAATATATAAAAATTTGAAAATATTTTGTAAAAAAAAATAAATATATATATATATTTTTTATTTTTTTATTATTTTTTTTGAATTAAAAATACAATAAACGAAATAAATAAAAGAAATTAGAAATATTTTGAAATTGAAATTTGAATTTTTATAAAAGATTTTCGAAAAAAAATAGTTCAAAATTAGTTAGAAAAATAAAATTTTTTTTTGAATTTTGAATTTTATGATGAAAGAGAAAAACACACAAAAGACACAAGACTTAAAATTTTTAGATCTAATGCTCCTTATTTTCGAAAATTTTTGGAGGGAAAACACCAAGGAACACCAAACTTAAAAATTTTAAGATCAAGACGCAAGAAAAACTCAAGAACACCTTGAAGATTCACAAGAACACCAAGAACACAAGGAAGAACACCAAACTTAAAATTTTTAGAAAACTTTGATGAAATTTTCGAAAATTATGAAAGATTAACAAGAAAACACCAAACTTAAAGTTTGGCACAAGATTAAATCAAGAAAAATTATTTTTGAAAAAGATTTTCAAAAGTACTGGTGCTCCCTCTTCAAGAATATAAGCTAATGCTTTAGCCAATTGGGAATAAATATAACACTTGTTCTAGATATTCCAATTAGTGCTTTAAAAAGAACACAAGTGAAACAAGAAAAGATACAAAGCAAGAAAAACTCAAGATCAAACAAGAAAAATAAGCAAGAACAACTTGAAGATTAATGAAGAACAAAGAACACAAGTCGAAAATATTTTAAAGAAAAATATGAGATATGCAATTGACACCAAACTTAGAACAAAACACTAAACTCACGAAAATTAGCAACTAATTAAAAGAAAAATAATAAATTTTGAAAAGAAATTTTTGAAAAGAAACTATCCTATCAAGATTTAATGACTCTATAACAATAAAAAAAATAAAAATAAATTATTCCTAATCTAAGAAATAAAATATGCCTTCAATTGTCCAAACTCAATAATCCCTGGCAACGGCGCCAAAAACTTAGTGGACGAAATTGTGATTTCTATCTTTTGATCTTTAGTATGTACACAACTCCGTTCAACTAACCAGCAAGTGCACTGGGTCGTCCAAGTAATACCTTACGTGAGTAAGGGTCGATCCCACGGAAATTATTGGGTTGAAGCAATCAATGTTATTTTATTAATCTTAGTCAGGAGGCTAATAAAGTTATTTGGATTTATTTGTAAGAAGCCAAAGTATTTAAAATTGCAAGTTAAAATAATAGGGAATAATAGCGTTACTTGTTGTGTAGTAGTGATAAATATGTTGGAGCTTTGGAGATGCTTTGTCCTCTGAATTTCAACTCTTCCTTGAAATCCTTTCTCCACACGCAAAACCCATTCTATAGCAAGCTCTATGTAGGGTGTCACCGTTGTCAATGGCTACCTCCCATCCTCTCAGTGAAAACGTTCCTATGCTCTGTCACAGCACGGCTAATCATCTGTCGGTTCTCAATCAGGTTGGAATAGAATCCATTGATTCTTTTGCGTCTGTCACTAACGCCCAGCCTTCAGGAGTTTGAAGCTCGTCACAGTCATTCAATCCCAGAATCCTACTCGGAAGACCACAGACAAGGTTTAGACTTTCCGGATTCTCATGAATGCCGCCATCAATCTGGCTTATACCACGAAGATTCTGATTAGGAATCTAAGAGATACTCATTCAATCTGATGTAGAACGGAAGTGGTTTTCAGACACACGTTCATGGATTGAGGAAGGTGATGAGTGTCACGGATCATCACCTTCTCCACAATTAAGCGCGAATGAACATCTTAGATACGAGTAAGCGTGTTTGAGTGGAAAATAAAGGAATTGTATTAATTCATCGAGACGCTGCAGAGCTCCTCACCCCCCAACAATGGAATTTAGAGACTCATGCCGTCACAAAGTATGTAATTCAGATCTGAAAATGTCATGAGGTACGAGAAACGTTTGTAAAAGTTGTTTAAATAGTAAACTAGTAACCTAGGTTTACAGAAAGTGAATAAACTAAGATAATTGGTGCAGAAATCCACTTCTGGGGCCCACTTGGTGTGTGCTGGGGCTGATACTAAAGCTATCCACGAGTAGAGGCCTTTCTTGGCGTTAAACTCCAGGTTATGACGTGTTTTGGGCGTTCAACTCCGGATCATGACGTTTTTCTGGCGTTTAACTCCAGACAGCAGCATGAACTTGGCGTTCAACGCCAAGTTACGTCGTCTATCCTTGCGCAAAGTATGGATTATTATATATTGCTGGAAAGCCCTGGATGTCTACTTTCCAACGCCGTTGAGAGCGCGCCAATTGGACTCCTGTAGCTCCAGAAAATCCATTTCGAGTGTAGGGAGGTCAGGATCCAACAGCATCAGCAGTCCTTTTTCAGCCTAAGTCAGATTTTTGCTCAACTCCCTCAATTTCAGCCAGAAAATACATGAAATCACAGAAAAATACACACACTCATAGTAAAGTCCAGAAATATGATTTTTGCCTAAAAACTAATATTATTCTACTAAAAACTAACTGAAACATGCTAAAATCTACATGAAATTACTCCCAAAAAGCGTACAAAGTATCCGCTCATCAGTAACCGCGCGGATTGGAAGCTGCATGAATGACGCGAATGCGTGGACGACGCACACGCATGGTACGAGAAACGCCGAGTGACGCGAACGCGTGAATGACGTGGCCGCGTGACGTGCGCAATCTGTAGAATTTCAGAAGTCGCTGGAAGAGTTTCTGGGCCAGATTTCAACCTAGTTTTTGGCCCAGAAACACAGATTAGAGCCAGGAAACATGCAGAGACAGAAAACAACATTCATTCTGCATAATTTTTAGTTTTCTAGATCTGAAATTTCTCCTCCCCTAGATTTTGAAGATTTTGGCTTTAGCTTTTGAGAAGAGTCTACCTCCGGTACTAGTCCTTATATTCTGTCAATTACTTTTCATTTGTTATTCCATATTCTTAATTCCCCTAGAGTTGACATTGGATTTTTTTTACAAGTTATTAATATAGACTATTTTATTTTCAATTAAACCTTTTCATTATTATTTATCATGTCTTCTTTTATTTTCCCCATTAATTCTGTGAAGTTTATAATTATGATGAGTGAGTAGTTCCATAACTTGATTGGGAGATGATTGAAAGGAAACCTTGAGTTTAATTACTCAAGAGAGAAATTATAATTGGAATCATTGTTGGGTCAACTTTTAATCATTGACACTAGTCCTCCCCAAGGGAGAGGATTAGGACTTGTGATTAAAAACAACTTTCCAACTTGCTTGACTTTCCTTTACCTAGTAGGGGATAACTGAGCATAGCAACTTCCAATTATTAATTAATATTGAGAGTACTTCAACAAGAATAGGGCTTCCAACTAATCTACTCCCAGTCAAGGCTTTTATTTAAGATTAATTAAATTCTCTAATTTAATTTCTTGTTTATCAACTCAACCATTTTTGAAAAACATCTGATTGATAAAATAGCACATTTCTCTGCAACTCGTTGGGAGACAACCTGGGATTCATACTCCCATTATTTTAATTTCAATATTGTGACAACCCTTTTTAAATTGATAAGCAGATTTTTGGCTGGTTAAGGACTGTACTTGCAACGCATTTCTATTAATAAATTCTTAACTCGCCAATTTTCGCCACGTCACTCCTTCTTGGGGTGGTGCTTGAGCTTGAACCACTGCAACTTGATTGTTCTCCATCTTCTTAGTCAAGGTGGCTAGTTGTGCTATAATTTTCTTATTTTGTGCCAACAGGGTATCTACAGAGTTGCGTTCCAGCATCCCCTTCTTTTGGCCCCTTTTTGAAGCATAGAAGTAGTCTTTTTCAGCTACAATTTCAATGATATCTATGGCTTCCTCAATGGTCTTCTTCTTGTTGAGTGAACCCCCTGAAGAGTGGTCCACAGCCTTCTTTGATTCATAGGTTAGTCCTTCATAAAAAATGTGGAGCTGCACCCATTCATTAAACATATCTGGTGGGCATTTTCTTGTTAAATCCTTGAACCTCTCCTAAGCCTCATAGAGTGTTTCACCATCTAGCTGTCTGAAGGTTTACACCTCAGCTCTTAGCCTGTTGATCCTCTGTGGAGGGTAAAATCTTGCTAGAAATTTGTTTACAACATCTTCCCATGTGGTTAGGCTCTCCTTGGGAAATACTTCCAACCACTTTGTTGCCTTATCTCTGAGTGAGAAAGGTAACAAGAGTAGTTTGTAGGTGTCAAGGTGTACTCTATTGGATTTTACAGTATCACATATCCTCAAGAATGTGCTGAGATGTTGATTTGGATCTTCTTGAGCACTTCCTCCATATGAACAATTATTCTGGATTAGTGTGATGAGTTGAGGTTTCAACTCAAAGTTGTTAGCATGAATTATTTGCTTGAGGACGCTGCTGCCACAGTTTCCTAGATTTGGGTTGATGTAGGAGCCTAAGAATCTCCTCTCTTGCCCAGCTTGATTTTCAGCACCTCCTCCAACATTGTAGTACACTTCGTCTTCCATCGCGGTTGTGAGATCTTCTTCCACTGTTTCTTCTCCAATTATGCCTTTGCCTCTAGCCTCCCTCCTCAATCTAAGGAAGGTTCTCTCAGGTTCACTATCAAAAGAGGATGAAGGTTCTCCTCTTCTGCCTGTCATACACTTAACACACAGCAAGTCAAGGACAAGTGAAAGAATCCCTTAATTAAGATTAGTGGTTAGCTTGGTTGATGCAATTAATCAAACATTTAGAAGAGTGAAAATATAAACACTGAATAGTAAAAAAATGATCCCAAAAAAAGAGAAAGAAAAATAGAGATTAGAAGGGAATTTAAAGATTACAAAAAAAAAAAAAGAAAAAGAAAACAACAAGGTAGATGAAAGTGCTTAGTCTAGCTCTCCAATCAATTTAATCATTGTCAAATTCAAACCAATCCCCGACAACGGCGCCATAAAACTTGATGAGTTCGGATTCACTCCACTCCTAATAAAATTGATGAGTCCCCTCTTTGGCAAGCGCACCAAAATTATCGTCAACTAATAACCCACAGTGGAGTGGGATCGTATCCACAGAGATTGGTAGATTGAAACAATTTTAATTAATGGGTGAATTAGTTAAGCTTAGACAGAACAAGTTGTGAGTGCAGAAACATAAATGGTGGAAACATAAATGGCAAAAGAATAAATGAAAGCAATAAAGTGCAGAATTAGAAATGGCAAGAATGTAAAAAAGAGCGGGAATTTGCAGAATGTAAATGAAAGCTATAAAAGAATGGGAGAGATAAGAATGAGGAAATTCATTGAGATCAAGAGATATTGTCTCTTTGGATTAAATCCAGCTTATATCCTCTACAATCATGCAACTCATTAACCTCTTGGCAATCATGATTGATTGAGCCCCAATCCCTTGGTGACCCAATCTCTTAGATCTTGACCAATAGCCAATTCCTTGGTCTAATTGCTCATGAAGAGAGATATGCTTGATCCCTGATTTTACCACACATCCTTGTAGGTCCAAGTAGAGAAAGGATTATATGTCACCATATCCAAATACCAAAACCCAGATTTTACTCAAGTTTGAGAAGAGATTTCTAGCATGGCTTCATGTTTCCTTTTCCAAGGTTTCCATGAAACCCATTTTGCATTCAATATCTTTTCCAAGATAATTGAACACTAAGCATGAAAATTGAAATCCCTTCTAGTAAATCAAAGAGAAGATGAAGAGAAGAAGAAATTCACTATCATTAATCCATCAAGTACAATAGAGCTCCCTCTCTCAATGAGAGGGAATTTAGCTACACATAGCTCAGAAAGAAAGTACAAAAGATGGAAGAGATGAAGTGTAAAAAGTGAAAAACTCAAACTCCACAATCCCATTGAGATGGTGATCTGTGTATCCGTTCTTTTTATCTAATGCTTCCAAGGGTATTTATACTACTCCTAGATCTAAAAAATAAAGGAAATTACAAAAGTGAAAAGAAATTTACAATTTGAAGGGAAAAGAAACTCAACAAATGTGATCTTCCAGCTGGCGTGTGACTGGCGTTCCCCTGGCGTGTCATGCTTTCTTCATTTCAAGCTTGGCGTGCCATGCCTCACCCTCCAAGTGGCACGCCTTCCTCCATCACATCCCTGGCGCGCCATGCCTTCGAGCCAAAGTGGCACGCCCAGGGCATTTTAATTGACCCAAGTATCTTGGCGTGCCACGCCTTCGAGCCAAAGTGGCATGCCCAAGCCATTTTTCACATCTTCATGCTTTTGGAAACTTGTACCAGCGTGGGACGCCTAGGGTCTGGCATGCCACGCCCCTCTAAATGCTTCATCCTCTTGCTGGCGTGCCATGCCTCATCATCCAAGTGGCACGCCCAGTTCTAATGAGACTGGTGTGCCACGCCCTTCACTTGCCTTGGTTCCAAATGTTGGCGTGCCATGCCTGCATGTTCAAGTGGCACGCCAAAGTGGGACAATTGAGCTGGCGTGCCACGCCTTCGATACCAAGTGGCACTCCCAGCTTTGTTTGGCCTCCTTCAGTGCTGGCGTGCCACGCCTGATCATTCAAGTGGCACGCCTTAGTGAGGCTTCTTGAGCTGGCATGCCACGCCTTTGACATCAAGTGGCACGCCTAGCTTTTTGCTTTGCCTTCTTGTTCATTGGCGTGCCACGCCTGGTTGCTCAAGTGGCACGCCCAGACCTCATTAGCCTTCAACCGCTTCTCTGAATTGTTGTACCAGCGTGCCACGCCATGTAGCTCAAGTGGCACGCCCATTCAATTATGGGTCTCTTAGGCTTGGCGTGCCACGCCTTGATCCTCAAGTGGCATGCCCAAGTGAATTCTGGAGCTGGCGTGCCACGCCTTCGACACAAAGTGGCACGCCCAAGTGATGACTCTTCTAGGTGATTAGTTGGAGTGCCATGCCCAGCTTCTGGCGTGCCATACCACTTTGATGGTCTTCATTGTTGCTCTCTGGAATATTGTACCAGCGTGCCATGCCCAGCTTCTGGCATTTGTTCCAAGTGGCACGCCTGCTTCACACGCCCACTTGTTTAGTTGTTTCCTTCCCATTTTTGATGTCTTTTTTGCCTGAAATTCAACACAAACTAATTTCAAAGCAATGTACTATGATATTCATCAATTAAGGCATGAATTGCAATGATCAAATGAGATTATGCCTCTTTTATTGTCCTTTTTATGCAAGAAAAAGGGTAGATGATGTAAGTCATCAATACTCGACATGAAAAACCCGACCTGTGTCAAAGAAGTGCAACAACTCAATGGGTGACTGGCGGCCTTATCCAACTTTCTAGCCGAATCAGCCATAAAATCTCTCCCTTTCTACGCCACACTAAGGAAGGGAAAGAAGTTCAAATGGACACCGGAGTGCGAGCAAGCCTTCTAGGATTTCAAAAGATTCCTGGGATAACGACCCATTCTTACCCGACCACGGGAAGGAGAAGCACTCACATTATACTTTGCAGTAGGAAGTCGGGAAGTAGCCTCAGCACTAGTCAGAGAAGACAAAAGTGGACAACAACCTATATACTTCATCAGTAAAGCACTATCAAAAGATAGAAAAGTTCGCATACACTCTCATATTAACCTCTCGACGACTTCGTCCATACTTCCAGGCTCACACCATCAAAGTTCGGACCAACCAGCCCATGAAAGGCATTCTGCAGAAAACATATTTAGCAGGAAGAATCCTACAGTGGGCAGTCTAGTTGTTCGAATTCGATCTTCAATATGATGCTCGGACAGCCATCAAATCACAGTATATGGCTGACTTCATTGCAGAGTATACTGACACCCCAGAAATCCCCACAAATTGGAATCTCTATGTGGACGGCTCTTCAAATAAAATCGGAAGTGGAGCAGGTGTGATAATAGAAAGTAATCAGGGAACCCAAATCGAGCTCTCCCTGAAGTTTAAGTTCCCTGCTTCCAATAGTCAGGCTGAGTATGAGATGCTATTGGCTGGTTTAAAATTGGCTAAAGAGGTCGGAGCCCAAAAACTGGTTATCTTCAGTGATTCACAGGTCATCACCTCACAAATAGCAGGGACCTACCAAGCCAAAGATCCTGCCATGAAAAAGTACCTGGACAAAACCAGGGAACAACTCGGACAATTCCAGGAATATAAGATCCGATATATACCTCGGGAACAGAATGTTCAAGCTGACGCACTCTCAAAATTAGCCTGCACCAAACCAGGGGGCAATAATAGGAGCCTCATGCAGGAAATACTGCAAAACCCGTCAATCTTAGAAGAAGAAAAAATCCTAGCCATATCTGGTCAGGATTAAGGATGGATGACTCCCATAATCAGCTACCTCAAAGCTGACGCACTCTCAAAATTAGCCTGCACCAAACCAGGGGGCAATAATAGGAGCCTCATGCAGGAAATACTGCAAAACCCGTCAATCTTAGAAGAAGAAAAAATCCTAGCCATATCTGGTCAGGATTAAGGATGGATGACTCCCATAATCAGCTACCTCAAATCTGAGATACTCCCTACAGACAAGAAAGAGGTAAAGAGGTTAAAGCGAGAGGCATAGTATTACACCATCATAAATAATATCCTATACAAGAGAGGGATCTCGACGCCTCTACTAAAATGTGTGCCGACCTCTAACACAAAAGAGGTCTTGGAAGAAATACACAGTGGCACATGCGGCAACCATCTCGAAGCACGAGCTCTTGCCAAGAAAGTAATTTGAGCCGGATTCTTTTGGCCGACTTTGGAAAAAAATAGCCATTGAGTTCGTTAAGACATGTCCACCATGTCAAAAACATGCCAACTTCCATATCGCCCCACCAGAGGAACTCATCAGCATAACATCCCCTTGGCCATTTGAAAAGTGGGGATTCGACCTCCTCGGGCCCTTCCCCCAAGGATCGGGACAGGTCAAGTTTCTCATTGTAGGGGTAGATTAATTTACAAAATGGATTGAGGAAGAGCCCCTAGCCAATGCCACAGCACAAAGAAGTCGAAAATTCCTATATAGAAATATTATCACAAGGTTTGGGGTCCCTTACTCCATCACCACAGACAATGGCACTCAATTCACAAACGCAGGCTTTAGAAAATTGGTAGCCGACTTGAAAATAAAGCACCATAGGACGCAAACGAAGCCTGCGCTGAAGAGCTCCCACAAGTCCTTTGGGCATATCGGATAACTCCACATTCCACCATAAAGGAATCACCCTTCCGATTGGCTTATGGAATGGAGGCAATGATACCGGTAGAAGTTGAAGAAGGATCTCCCAGAACGATCCTCTACAGCGATGAAGCCAACTCCCAACTTGAAAAGGAAGAGCTCGACCAACTTCCGAAAGTCCGAGAAAGAGCTCGGATCAGAGAAGAAGCGTTAAAACGTCGTATGGCCTCAAGGTACAATCGAAAGGTAGTGCAGCAAAGCTTCGTCAACAATGACCTTATCTTAATCCAAAATGATATCGGAACAAGTCGACCCAGTGAGGGAAAGCTAGCGGCTAACTGGAAAGGACCCTACCGAGTCACAGAGGTGCTGGGAAAAGGCTACTACAAAGTGTCCGAACTCAAGGGGCGAGAGCTACCAAGGTCATGGCACGCCTGCAACCTAAGAAGGTATTATAGTTAGAGGTAATGAAAAGATCTTAGGTTAGAAGTGCACTCTTATTTCTAAAAAGGTTTTTTAACGAGGCACCAAGACAAAGTTTTGCAAAATTACTTGACTTAAATAGGGTAAGCACCCACATGTATATATTTGCATATTTTTTATTTCAAATAAAGTTTTTTTAGATTTTCTACAAATGCTCTTTATTAAGACGCATTAATATGAAAATGCAAAAATTCATCACCCGATTATAAAGCTACAGATCGGCAAAGTGAAAACCAAATTCACTACATGACAAGGTCAACAAAATGAAAACCGAATTCATCCAAAGTCAGCCAAGCGAAATGCACTACCCAATTTATACAAAATCGGCAAAGATGAAAAGCGATGAAAACAGAATAATGCAAGAAGTTATCAAAAGTGATCGATAGGAAAAGACTTGACGAGGTCTTAACAAAAATAGGTTGCTAGAAATAACTTAAAGTCGGACCGATATAAAGAAGTCGGACCAGTCAAACAGCAAAAGTTATAAAAACTAAATCCATAGAAAAGGTGCCTGGCCAGTGCTGAAAATGGATTACTAGAAATAACTTAGAAAGGACCGACATGACGAAGTCGGCCTAAAAAGCTACAAAAGTTATAAAAAGTAATCCATAAAAAGAGACCTGACAAGGTCCAAATAAAATGGATTCCTAGAAATAACTTAGAAAGGACCGACATGATGAAGTCGGCCTAAAAAGCTACAAAAGTTATAAAAAGTAATCCATAAAAAGAGACCTGACAAGGTCCAAATAAAATGGATTACTAGAAATAATTTAGAAAGGACAGACGTGACGAAGTCGGCCTAACAAGCTACAAAAGTTATAAAAAGTAATCCATAATAAGAGACCTGACAAGGTCCAAATAAAATGGATTACTAAAAATAACTTAGACAGGACTGACATAAAGAAGCCAGATGATGAATCCATAATTGATGATGTTTTTTTGTTAGAATTGAATGGATTTTATCACATAAACTTGCACTTGATTCCTCTTGATGCTTTATTTGATCTATTTTTATTCCATTTGCCTTCCATTCGATGTCTTGATATTGTTTGTTAGTGATTTCAGGTGTATAAGGTAGGAATGTGTTGGAGAAAATGGAAAGAGAGCATGCAAAGTGGAGGAAATATGAAGAATCAAAGGAGAAGAGTTCTGAGACATGTGCATTAAGGACACTTATGCTCATTTAACTTATCTTCTGATGTGAGGGTTGATCAAGTGAGACTAATCCATTATAATTGTCATAGATGTGGTTCTAACAAGGAAAGGATCTCTAGCTCACTCCAAGCCAAGACCCCTTTTTATGCTTTCAATCTTTCATATTTTGTTATGTTAATCTCTTTCATATTTTACTTGTTTATATTACACACTTGGTTCTTTAATTGCTTCATTAGTTCAATCATTACAATTTTGCATGTTCTTTTACTGCTTTATATGTTCATCTCTTCATTGAAAACCCCTTGATCACTACAACCAAAATTTGCACACTCATTGCCATTGAGTGATTCCTAGGGAGAACGACCCGGGAGCTAAATACTCTTGATTGATATTTTGTTTGAATTGTGATAACATTTGATCGATGGTCAATTTGTTGGGTTAGGACTATACTTACAACGCCGACTCCATTTTGATGATCAAATTCCTAACCTATGCAATTTGGCCACTCGTCAAATTTGGCGCCGTTGCTGGGGATTTCACTTTGAGTGCAATTAGTGCCGTGATTTTGGTTGTGTAAATATGTGAATGGTGTGAATACTTGATTTCTGGTTTGCTACTTGGCACTAGTTGTATGTACTACTTTCCTCTTTAGTAATTTTAGTAGTTATAAGTTGTTAAGTTAGCTTTTGTTAACTTGCCTGCTTGTGTTTTGCTTTTCATAATTACATGCTTTCGTTGCCTCCTCAGTTGAATGACACGGTCGCTTCCAGACCCAAGCTTGGCCACTTTTAATCCAGAAATTGAAAGAACTTTAACTCGTATAAGGCAAGCTCGGCGCCGGCTAGCTTTTGTGAATAGTGAATCGGGTTCCCTTGAGGATCACTCCTATTCACTATCACCAACCATTCGTGACTCTAATTCTTTGATCAACGAGGAAACTCTATATTCATCTATGGGGAGTACTGAATTCTCTTTGAGTGACTCAGGTGACGCTGTCATGGTGGACCCTCCACGAAGATCCGCTGAAGTACAATGGGCTACCTGGGGAAGATCTGCTGAAGCACCTTAAGGATTTCCAAGTTGCATGTGCAACCGCAAGGAGACATGGGGTAGATGAATCTGCAGTGTTGGTCTTTGCTTTCCCTTTATCTTTGGAAGGGAAAGCAAAGGAATGGTTTTATACTCAGCTGAGTGAAATTAGATCCAACTGGGACTTGTTGCATAAGGATTTCTTGGAAAAGTTCTACCCTCCTCAGAAAACAGACATGTTTCGAAGAGAGATCTCTTGTATTGTGCAACAAGATGGAAAGATCTTGTATGAATACTGGGAAAGATTCAAGAAGTTATTAGAAGCTTGCCCTCACCACCAGATTGATGAGTTGGTTCTGATAAGTTATTTCTGTCAAGGGATGCAACACCAAGATAAGCTTCTCCTAGATGCCGCGAGTGGGGGATCATTGACCAAAAACAAGACTACAACAGAGGCATGGGAAGTTATATCGGACCTAGCCGACTCAACTCAACACTCCCGGGCAAGGACTCCACATCCAAAAGCATTGAGTGAAGTTTCTCCTTCTAGAGATGCTATTTTGACTAAGACCCTTAGTGAAATGACGATCTTGTTGCGTCAAATCACCCAAGGTCAAAAAATCCCTCAAGCTTTGATAAATGCTCCCCCTCAACCTCCTAGGATTGAAGAACCACCAAGGATATGTGTTGTTTGTGCTTGTACTACTCATTACACAGATGAGTGCCCTCAAATCCAAGAGGACACTACATTGGCGGTTGCTAATCCTTATCCACAAAGGACCAATTACAACCAAGGACCCTACCAACATGGAGGTAATCAAAACCAAGGATGGAGAGATAACTCAAACCAAAGGTTGAACCAAGCTCCCCAAGCCAACCTAACCAAAATTCTCAAGCCTATTACCCCCAACACCCCCAAGGTCTGCAACAATATCAACAACCCCCACAACCTGAATCTCAAGTGAAGTACCAACATCCAAATAATAGATCCAATCCTTCTGAAGCTAACCAAGCCCCTCCTCCCAATCAAACCCACATGAATGACACAATCCACACCTTCATGCAAGAGCAAAGAAAGTTTCATAAGAAACAAGATGCATACATGGCTACAATAGCCGAAGCCCTTACCCGTTTGACCCTCCCTCCTCAAACTGCACAAAGCACCCAACAAGCTTCAACCTCAAGTAGTTTACCCTCTCAACCTTAACCCAATCCTAAGGGGAGCATAAATGGCATTACTCTCCGAAGTGGTACTAAGTTGGACAAGAATGTTGATATACCCGCAAAGGCAAGTGAGAAGACCAACAATGATGAGGTAGGAGAAGAGGTGGAGATGACAAAGGGTGAAGATGAAAATGTTGACAGAAGTGAGGAGGAGCCACCAAAAGTCAAGGAGCCAAAGAGAAAGACCTTGCTTGAAGAGCCTTCACCCATTCCATTCCCAACTTTGGTCAAGAAGGCAAAGAAGCAAGAAGATCTTGACCCCACTTTGGTGGAAGTTTTTAAGAAAGTTGAAGTTACCATCCCTCTCTTTCAAGCCATTCAACAAGTGCCGAAATATGCCAAGTTCCTTAAATATGTGTGCACTCACAAAGACAAGCTTGGCAATGTTAACAAAAAGCCGGTAGATGATTCAATCTCTTCTTTGCTTCCTGAAAAATATAATGATCCTAGCCCATGTTTGGTGACTTGTTTGATTGGTGGGATTAAGTTCATGGATTGTATGTGTGATTTGGAAGCGTGTGTGAGCACCATGCCACTGCCCGTATACCAAAGATTGAACTTACCACCTCTCAAAAGATCCGGGGCAAGGTTTGTCTTGGCTGACAAGAGTATTGTGTCTGTGGTTGAAATTGCAGAGAACGTCATAATCAACATTCAATGGTTGCTTTTTCCGGTTGACTTCCACATCTTGGAGACTCTACCTATTAATTCGACTAACCCATCATCAATACTCCTTGGAAGGCCATTCTTGAAGACGGCCCGTTTCAAGCTAGACGCACACTCGGGAGTCTATTCTTTTGAGTCGGATGGCGAGTTAGTCAAGTTCACCCTGGAGGAGTCCAACAAACCCACTCTTAAGGCCTATTCCATTTTTGGGCATGACATAGTTGAAGATAAAGTGATTGAGGATGTCAAGGAACAAGAAAAAGAGGAGTTTGCCAAGAAGTCAAATTCAAAGGATCATGCTCAACCCAAGAATGCCAAGGAGTTGGAGATTTTCCTCCTTGGGGAAGTTTCTAAGTGACCAATGAAGCCATGCAAGTCCAACTTAGGACTCTAAACCAAAGTGCTTGGTGGGGGACACCCCACCAAGGTGACATTTTTCTAACTCTATCTCTTGTTTATAGCTTTTTGAATTACTTGTTTTCTTGTGATATAGTGATTAGCGTAGGTTGGGTTTAATAACTTTGAGTTAATGAGGATAGAATTCCTTGTGGAATGTGATTGTATGTTTGTTTGGGTGATTTGGGGTTGGTATGTTGATTTGCCAAGGTTAGGAACCTTAGTTTTATGGAGAAAAGAATTTTTTGAAGCAGGGCATTTGTGCGTCCACAACTCCTTGTGCGCAAGCTGTGTTTTTCGCCATCTGTGCGGGCGCACAAGCCTATGCGTCCGCACACACTTTGACATGCCCTCTGGTGGCAGCGCCAGCACAGCTGCGTGCATACGCACACATTCCCTTTCGTGTCTTGTTTGTGCGGTCGCACAGACGTGTGCGTCCGCACACCGCTTGTAAGCCCCTCTGGTGGGAGCGAGGGAATGGCTTGTGCGAGCGCACACCTTCCCCTTTCTTATCGTCTGTGCATGGGCACGGACCTGTGTGCACTCGCACATATGCTTTTATCTACAAGTTAAAAAAAAAGTCCTTCTGTGCGTTCGCACCTTTTGGTGAATTCGCACACCCATTCGCAACCTCTTTGGTTGCAGCGATCGCACGCTGTGTGCGTTCGCTCCCTCTCTAAGTTGTCGCTGTTGTGCGTCCGCACAGGCCCCTGTGCGTCCGCACAGGTCGCTAACTAGGCATTAATAGGGTGAGCTGCACTGTTAAGGGGCAGCATTCTTTTCTTTTCCTTTCTTCTTCTTGCTCTCTCTCTCTCCCTCTCCTCCACCCAGTCTTGCCAGTCAGTTGCCGCCGGCCACCACCACCATATCTCTACTTTTCTCTTATTTCTCTTCTTTCTTCTTTCCTTCTTCTCTTTTCTTCTTTTCTCTTAATTCACCATCGGTTAATTTTCTCTTCCGGTCAAGCCAACGGCCGTGATTTCACAGTGGCTATAATAAGTGCCATTATTCCCGCCTAGTTCTTGTTCTACTCAACCTTCATACCAAAGGTTCATAGTTTTATTTTCCTTTTTTATTTCTTTTTTCCCATTTTTGCTAATATTGTTGCATTTGCTTTCATTTCTTTTATGTTGTTTGGATTAAATTTGTTGCTTTCTTCTTATTGTTTTCTTGTATTGCAAAGTGTTGTTTCTTGATTATTGGGTTGCTTGTTATCAATTTTAAGCTTAATTGTGATGGGTTTGCACATTGCATATCGTATGTTTGATAAAATGCCTCAATGAACGTCTTGTTTGATTCATATGACTTGGCCATCATATGTTTTCAATTTCTCTTTTGTTAGGCATTATGTATGAATTGTGCAACTTCATTTGTGAATTTTGATGTTGATGAATTTGTGTCACCAATACATTTCCATGCTCACATGCTTTGAGTTCAACCACCCATGTTTGCCAAGAAATTATGTATTTTGTCAATGGGTGAGGATAAGTAGCAATTGCATTGTGTTGATAGAATCAAAGTTCAGTGTTCATCTTGGAATCAAAATTGAGTAATCCTTTTACAAACGTTCAACTTTTAGTGATGTCTTGATCAAACATCTTTTGGCTTCAAATTAAAGAACATTTTATATGTGATTACCATTTGTCGATGATGAACAATTGACCTTTCTTTTTTGGTGCTTGCTTAGAGTTGTTTGCATGTCTATGTTTCACTTTCTTGCAACATGAGCACTTAGTTGTGAAGCTTTGAGCCTTTAATTGAATTGAGAGTGTGATTGCCGTTGTGTGTGGCTGGTGTGTATGTTCTAACTGCGCGCACCATTGGAATATATACACCGTTATTCTTGTGAATCACATTATCTTCAAGCTTCCAATTAAGAATTTAGTTTTCTTGATTTTATTAAGTGTTTCCTCCTTGTTCTAAATTTGTTGTTGTTCTGTTACCTGAATTTTCTTCTGCTTTCACATAGGATGCGGAAAAAGTGTAAGAAACTGGTTGCTTTATGGTGCACGAAATTGTTGTTCATGTGTTAATATTCATTGCTTGTTCATTCCCTGGTAATGGCGCCAAAAACATGATGCCAACACCATGGTTTCTATATAATTTTTCCACAATTTCGCACAACTAACCAGCAAGTGCACTGGGTCGTCCAAGTAATACCTTACGTGAGTAAGGGTCGATCCCACGGAGATTGTTGGTATGAAGCATACTATGGTGACCTTGTATTTGTCAGATAGGCAGAATAAATAGTTATGGGTTTCAAAAATTAATAATAAAATAATTGAAAAGGGATAGGAATACTCATGTAATTCAATAGTGGGAATTTCAGATAAGCGTATGAAGATGCTGTGCTCCTCTTGAATCTCTGCTTTCCTACTGCTTTCATCCAATCCTTCTTACTCCTTTCCATGGCAAGCTGTTTGTAGGGCATCACCATCATCAATGGCTACTTTTAATCCTCTCGGGAAAATGGTCCTATGCGCTGTCACTGCACGGCTAATCGTCTGGAGGCATCACCCTTGTTGATAGCTACATCCCATCCTCTCAGTGAAAAAGGTCCAAATGCTCTGTCACGGCACGGCTAATCATCTGTCGGTTATCAATCAGGCTGGAGTAGAATCCAGTGATTCTTTTGCGTTTGTCACTAACGCCCAGCCTTCAGGAGTTTGAAGCTCGTCACAGTCATTCAATACTGGAATCCTACTCGGAATACCACAGACAAGGTTAGACTTTCGGGATTCCCAGGATCCTACTCGGAATACCACAGACAAGGTTAGACTTTCTGGATCCTCATGAATGCCGCCATCCATCTAGCTTATACCACGAAGATTCTGTTGGGGAATCTAAGAGATATGCGCCCGGCCTAAGGTAGAACGGAAGTGGTTGTCAATCACGCGCGTTCATAGGTGAGAATGATGATGAGTGTCACGGATCATCACATTCATCAAAGTGAAGTGCAACGTATATCTTGGAATAAGAATGAAGATGATTTGGATGGAAAACAATAGTAATTGCATTAAAACTTGAGGTACAGCAGAGCTCCACACCCTTAATCTATGGTGTGCAGAAACTCCACTGTTGAAAATACATAAGTGAAAGGTTCAGGCATGGCCGAAAGGCCAGCCCCCAAAACGTGATCACAGGATTCAAAATACAATCCAGGATGATAATATGATAGTAAAAAGTTCTATTTATAATAAACTAGCTCCTAGGGTTTACATGAGTAAGTAATTGATGCATAAATCCACTTCCGGGGCCCACTTGGTGTATGCTTGGGCTGAGCTTGATCAATCCACGAGCTGAGGCTTTTCTTGGAGTTGAACTCCAAGTTATGACGTGTTTTGGGCGTTCAACTCCGGATCATGACGTTTTTCTGGCGTTTAACTCCAGACAGCAGCATGTACTTGGCGTTCAACGCCAAGTTACGTCGTCAATTTCCGAATAAAGTATGGACTATTATATATTGCTGGAAAGCTCTGGATGTCTACTTTTTCAGAGTTTTGCTCAAGTCCCTCAATTTCAGCCAGAATTTACCTGAAATCATAGAAAAACACACAAACTCATAGTAAAGTCCAGAAATGTGAATTTAACATAGAAACTAATGAAAACATCCCTAAAAGTAGCTTGAACTTACTAAAAACTACCTAAAAACAATGCCAAAAGGCGTATAAATTATCCGCTAATCACAACACCAAACTTAAATTGTTGCTTGTCTCCAAGCAACTGAAAATCAAAGAGGATAAAAGAAGAATATATAAATTCCAGAATATCAATGAATATCATTTATAATTAGATGAGCGGGACTTGTAGTTTTGGCATCTCACTTTTTCCTTTGAAGTTTAGAATGATTGGCTTCTCTAGGAACTTAGAATTTCGGATAGTGTTATTGACTTTTCTAGTTAAGCATGTTGATTCTTGAACACAGCTACTTATGAGTCTTGGCCGTGGCCCTAAGCATTTTGTTTTCCAGTATTACCACTGGATACATAAATGCCACAGACACAAAACTGGGTGAACCTTTTCAGATTGTGACTCAGCTTTGCTAGAGTCCCCAGTTAGTGGTGCCCAGAGCTCTTAAGCACACTCTTTTGCTTTGGATCACGACTTTAACCACTCAGTCTCAAGCTTTTCACTTGGACCTTCATGACACAAGCACATGGTTAGGGACAGCTTGATTTAGCCGCTTAGGCCTGGATTTTATTTCCTTAGGCCCTCCTATCCATTGATGCTCAAAGCCTTGGATCCTTTTTACCCTTGCCTTTTGGTTTTAAGGGCTATTGGCTTTTTCTGCTTGCTTTTTCTTTTTCTTTCTATTTATTTTTTTTCGCCATTTTTTTACTTTTCACTGCTTTTTCTTGCTTCAAGAATCAATTTCATGATTTTTTAGATCATCAATAACATTTCTCTTTGTTCATCATTCTTTCAAGAGCCAACAATTTTAACATTCATAAACTACAAGATCAAAAGACATATGCATTGTTCAAGCATTCATTCAGAAAACAAAAGTATTGTCACCACATCAATATAATTAAATTAAATTCAAGGATAATTTCGAAATTCATGTACTTCTTGTTCTTTTGAATTAAAACATTTTTCATTTAAGAGAGGTGAAGGATTAATGGATTTTATTCATAGCTTTAAGACATGGTTACTACATACTAATGATCATGAAGTAGAGACATAAAACATAGATAAACACAACATTAAAAATCGAAAAGCAGAAAGAAATAAGAACAAGGAATGAATCCACCTGAGTGAAGGTGGCGCCTTCTTGAAGAACCAATGGTGCTCTTTGAGCTCCTCAATGTCTCTTCCTTGCTTCTGTTGAATGATTCCTAGTAATTTTGGTGTTCCTACCCTTAGTTGCTTCCAATTTTTGTGTGGAGGACAATTTATCCCTGAGGTATCTCAAGGATCTCTTGATTTGCAGTCAAATGTTCTACCACTGAGCTATAAACCCTTTACATGAGTCTTTCCATCTCCCATGACTCAGAGGTGGAAGCTTTTGTCTTCCCTTTTTTTTTCTTCTTCTTTTTTTTTTTGGACGTCTCTGGCCTTAGGTGCCATTAATGGTTATGGAAAAGCAAAAAGCTATGCTTTTACCACACCAAACTTAGAAAATTGCTCGCCCTCGAGCAAGAGAAGAAAGAAAAGATGAAGAAGAAGAAGAAGATATGGAGGAGATGGAGGGATGTGTGTAGTCGGCTATATGGGTGGGTTTGGGTGGGAAAGAGTTTTGAATTTTGAAGGTGGGTGGGGTTTATGGGGAAAAGTGGGTAGAAGTGAGTGGTGAATGAAAAACAGAAGGGATGACCATGAATGGAGAGAGAGAGAGGGCGAGGTAGGTGGGGATACTGTGAGGTTCACAGATCCTGAGGTGATCCTGTGGGGTCCACAGATCCTGAGGTGTCAAGGAATTCCATCCCTGCACCAAATAGGCATGTAAAATGCCTTTGCACACCATTCTGGCGTTTAAACGCCGAGTGGTGCACATTTTGGGCGTTCAACGCCCATGTAAAGCATGTTTCTGGCGTTGAACGCCAGTTTCATGCTTGTTACTGGCGTTCAGTGCCAGCTTTTCTTTTCTGGGCACATTCCTGGCGTTTAGCACCAGAATGTTGCTTGTTTCTGGCATTCAGCGCCAGAATGATGCTCTGTTCTGGTATTGAACGCCGGCCAGATGCATCTTACTGGCGTTGAACGCCAGCCTGTGCTTCCTCTAGGGTGCGAATTTTTTTCTGCTGTTTTTGACTCTGTTTTTAATTTTTATGATTTTTTTTGTGACTCCTCATGATCATGTACCTAATAAAACACAAAATAACAATAATATAGAATAAAATAAAAATTAGATAAATAAAATTGGGTTGCCTCCCAACAAGCGCTTCTTTAATGTCAATAGCTTGACAGTGGCTCTTATGGAGCCACAAGGTGATCAGGTCAATGTTGTGTAGTCCCAACACCAAACTTAGAGTTTGGATATGGGATCTTAACACCAAACTTAGAGTTTGGCTGTGGCCTCACAACACCAAACTTAGAGTTTGACTGTGTGGGCTCTTCTTGACTATGAACTGAGAGAAGCTCTTCATGCTTACTCTCTTCTGTCACAGAGGGATGGCCATGTGCCTTAAACACAAGGTAGTCCCCATTCAATTGAAGGACTAATTCACCTCTGTTGACATCTATCACAGCTCCTACTGTGGCTAGGAAAGGTCTTCCAAGGATGATGCAATCATCCTCTTCCTTCCTAGTGTCTAAGATTATGAAATCAGCAGGGATGTAAAGGCCTTCAACCTTTACTAACACGTCCTCTACTATTCCATAAGCTTGTCTCAATGACTTGTCTGCCAATTGTAATGAGAACAAGGCAGGTTGTACCTCAATGATCCCCAGCTTCTCCATTATAGAGAGTGGCATAAGATTTATCCCTGACCCTAGATCACACAGAGCTTTTTCAAAGGTCATGGTGCCTATGGTACAAGGTATTAAGAATTTTCCAGGATCTTGTTTCTTTTGAGGTAGAATTTTCTGAATCCAAGTATCTAGTTCATTAATGAGCAAGGGGGGTTCACTTTCCCAAGTCTCATTACCAAATAACTTGGCATTCAGCTTCATGATAGCTCCTAAATATTGAGCAACTTGCACGAAATTGTTGTTCATGTGTTAATATTCATTGCTTGTTCATTCCCTGGTAATGGCGCCAAAAACATGATGCCAACACCATGGTTTCTATATAATTTTTCCACAATTTCGCACAACTAACCAGCAAGTGCACTGGGTCGTCCAAGTAATACCTTATGTGAGTAAGGGTCGATCCCACGGAGATTGTTGGTATGAAGCATACTATGGTGACCTTGTATTTGTCAGATAGGCAGATTAAATAGTTATGGGTTTCGAAAATTAATAATAAAATAATTGAAAAGGGATAGGAATACTCATGTAATTCAATAGTGGGAATTTCAGATAAGCGTATGAAGATGCTGTGCTCCTCTTGAATCTCTGCTTTCCTACTGCTTTCATCCAATCCTTCTTACTCCTTTCCATGGCAAGCTGTTTGTAGGGCATCACCATCATCAATGGCTACTTTTAATCCTCTTGGGAAAATGGTCCTATGCGTTGTCACTGCACGGCTAATCGTCTGGAGGCATCACCCTTGTTGATAGCTACATTCCATCCTCTCAGTGAAAAAGGTCCAAATGCTCTGTCACGGCACGGCTAATCATCTGTCGGTTCTCAATCAGGCTGGAGTAGAATCCATTGATTCTTTTGCGTTTGTCACTAACGCCCAGCCTTCAGGAGTTTGAAGCTCGTCACAGTCATTCGATACCGGAATCCTACTCGGAATACCACAGACAAGGTTAGACTTTCCGGATTCCCAGGATCCTACTCGGAATACCACAGACAAGGTTAGACTTTCCGGATCCTCATGAATGCCGCCATCCATCTAGCTTATACCACGAAGATTCTGTTGGGGAATCTAAGAGATATGCGCCCGGCCTAAGGTAGAATGGAAGTGGTTGTCAATCACGCGCGTTCATAGGTGAGAATGATGATGAGTGTCACGGATCATCACATTCATCAAAGTGAAGTGCAACGTATATCTTGGAATAAGAATGAAGATGATTTGGATGGAAAACAATAGTAATTGCATTAAAACTTGAGGTACAGCAGAGCTCCACACCCTTAATCTATGGTGTGCAGAAACTCCACTGTTGAAAATACATAAGTGAAAGGTTCAGGCATGGCCGAAAGGCCAGCCCCCAAAACGTGATCACAGGATTCAAAATACAATCCGGGATGATAATATGATAGTAAAAAGTTCTATTTATAATAAACTAGCTCCTAGGGTTTACATGAGTAAGTAATTGATGCATAAATCCACTTCCGGGGCCCACTTGGTGTATGCTTGGGCTGAGCTTGATCAATCCACGAGCTGAGGCTTTTCTTGGAGTTGAACTCCAAGTTATGACGTGTTTTGGGCGTTCAACTCCGGATCATGACGTTTTTCTGGCGTTTAACTCCAGACAGCAGCATGTACTTGGCGTTCAACGCCAAGTTACGTCGTCAATTTCCGAATAAAGTATGGACTATTATATATTGCTGGAAAGCTCTGGATGTCTACTTTTTCAGAGTTTTGCTCAAGTCCCTCAATTTCAGCCAGAATTTACCTGAAATCATAGAAAAACACACAAACTCATAGTAAAGTCCAGAAATGTGAATTTAACATAGAAACTAATGAAAACATCCCTAAAAGTAGCTTGAACTTACTAAAAACTACCTAAAAACAATGCCAAAAGGCGTATAAATTATCCGCTAATCACAACACCAAACTTAAATTGTTGCTTGTCTCCAAGCAACTGAAAATCAAAGAGGATAAAAAGAAGAGAATATACTATAAATTCCAGAATATCAATGAATATCATTTATAATTAGATGAGCGGGACTTGTAGCTTTTTGCTTCTGAAAAGTTTTGGCATCTCACTTTTTCCTTTGAAGTTTAGAATGATTGGCTTCTCTAGGAACTTAGAATTTCGGATAGTGTTATTGACTTTTCTAGTTAAGCATGTTGATTCTTGAACACAGCTACTTATGAGTCTTGGCCGTGGCCCTAAGCATTTTGTTTTCCAGTATTACCACTGGATACATAAATGCCACAGACACATAACTGGGTGAACCTTTTCAGATTGTGACTCAGCTTTGCTAGAGTCCCCAGTTAGTGGTGCCCAGAGCTCTTAAGCACACTCTTTTGCTTTGGATCACGACTTTAACCACTCAGTCTCAAGCTTTTCACTTGGACCTTCATGACACAAGCACATGGTTAGGGACAGCTTGATTTAGCCGCTTAGGCCTGGATTTTATTTCCTTAGGCCCTCCTATCCATTGATGCTCAAAGCCTTGGATCCTTTTTACCCTTGCCTTTTGGTTTTAAGGGCTATTGGCTTTTTCTGCTTGCTTTTTCTTTTTCTTTCTATTTATTTTTTTTTCGCCATTTTTTTACTTTTCACTGCTTTTTCTTGCTTCAAGAATCAATTTCATGATTTTTTAGATCATCAATAACATTTCTCTTTGTTCATCATTCTTTCAAGAGCCAACAATTTTAACATTCATAAACTACAAGATCAAAAGACATATGCATTGTTCAAGCATTCATTCAGAAAACAAAAGTATTGTCACCACATCAATATAATTAAATTAAATTCAAGGATAATTTCGAAATTCATGTACTTCTTGTTCTTTTGAATTAAAACATTTTTCATTTAAGAGAGGTGAAGGATTAATGGATTTTATTCATAGCTTTAAGACATGGTTACTACATACTAATGATCATGAAGTAGAGACATAAAACATAGATAAACACAACATTAAAAATCGAAAAGCAGAAAGAAATAAGAACAAGGAATGAATCCACCTGAGTGAAGGTGGCGCCTTCTTGAAGAACCAATGGTGCTCTTTGAGCTCCTCAATGTCTCTTCCTTGCTTCTGTTGAATGATTCCTAGTAATTTTGGTGTTCCTACCCTTAGTTGCTTCCAATTTTTGTGTGGAGGACAATTTATCCCCTGAGGTATCTCAAGGATCTCTTGATTTGCAGTCAAATGTTCTACCACTGAGCTATAAACCCTTTACATGAGTCTTTCCATCTCCCATGACTCAGAGGTGGAAGCTTTTGTCTTCCCTTTTTTTTTCTTCTTCTTTTTTTTTTGGATGTCTCTGGCCTTAGGTGCCATTAATGGTTATGGAAAAGCAAAAAGCTATGCTTTTACCACACCAAACTTAGAAAATTGCTCGCCCTCGAGCAAGAGAAGAAAGAAAAGATGAAGAAGAAGAAGAAGATATGGAGGAGATGGAGGGATGTGTGTAGTCGGCTATATGGGTGGGTTTGGGTGGGAAAGAGTTTTGAATTTTGAAGGTGGGTGGGGTTTATGGGGAAAAGTGGGTAGAAGTGAGTGGTGAATGAAAAACAGAAGGGATGACCATGAATGGAGAGAGAGAGAGGGCGAGGTAGGTGGGGATCCTATGAGGTTCACAGATCCTGAGGTGATCCTGTGGGGTCCACAGATCCTGAGGTGTCAAGGAATTCCATCCCTGCACCAAATAGGCATGTAAAATGCCTTTGCACACCATTCTGGCGTTTAAACGCCGAGTGGTGCACATTTTGGGCGTTCAACGCCCATGTAAAGCATGTTTCTGGCGTTGAACGCCAGTTTCATGCTTGTTACTGGCGTTCAGTGCCAGCTTTTCTTTTCTGGGCACATTCCTGGCGTTTAGCACCAGAATGTTGCTTGTTTCTGGCATTCAGCGCCAGAATGATGCTCTGTTCTGGCATTGAACGCCGGCCAGATGCATCTTACTGGCGTTGAACGCCAGCCTGTGCTTCCTCCAGGGTGCGAATTTTTTTCTGCTGTTTTTGACTCTGTTTTTAATTTTTATGATTTTTTTTGTGACTCCTCATGATCATGTACCTAATAAAACACAAAATAACAATAATATAGAATAAAATAAAAATTAGATAAATAAAATTGGGTTGCCTCCCAACAAGCGCTTCTTTAATGTCAATAGCTTGACAGTGGCTCTTATGGAGCCACAAGGTGATCAGGTCAATGTTGTGTAGTCCCAACACCAAACTTAGAGTTTGGATATGGGATCTTAACACCAAACTTAGAGTTTGGCTGTGGCCTCACAACACCAAACTTAGAGTTTGACTGTGTGGGCTCTTCTTGACTATGAACTGAGAGAAGCTCTTCATGCTTACTCTCTTCTGTCACAGAGGGATGGCCATGTGCCTTAAACACAAGGTAGTCCCCATTCAATTGAAGGACTAATTCACCTCTGTTGACATCTATCACAGCTCCTACTGTGGCTAGGAAAGGTCTTCCAAGGATGATGCAATCATCCTCTTCCTTCCTAGTGTCTAAGATTATGAAATCAGCAGGGATGTAAAGGCCTTCAACCTTTACTAACACGTCCTCTACTATTCCATAAGCTTGTCTCAATGACTTGTCTGCCAATTGTAATGAGAACAAGGCAGGTTGTACCTCAATGATCCCCAGCTTCTCCATTATAGAGAGTGGCATAAGATTTATCCCTGACCCCAGATCACACAGAGCTTTTTCAAAGGTCATGGTGCCTATGGTACAAGGTATTAAGAATTTTCCAGGATCTTGTTTCTTTTGAGGTAGAATTTTCTGAATCCAAGTATCTAGTTCATTAATGAGCAAGGGGGGTTCACTTTCCCAAGTCTCATTACCAAATAACTTGGCATTCAGCTTCATGATAGCTCCTAAATATTGAGCAACTTGCACGAAATTGTTGTTCATGTGTTAATATTCATTGCTTGTTCATTCCCTGGTAATGGCGCCAAAAACATGATGCCAACACCATGGTTTCTATATAATTTTTCCACAATTTCGCACAACTAACCAGCAAGTGCACTGGGTCGTCCAAGTAATACCTTATGTGAGTAAGGGTCGATCCCACGGAGATTGTTGGTATGAAGCATACTATGGTGACCTTGTATTTGTCAGATAGGCAGATTAAATAGTTATGGGTTTCAAAAATTAATAATAAAATAATTGAAAAGGGATAGGAATACTCATGTAATTCAATAGTGGGAATTTCAGATAAGCGTATGAAGATGCTGTGCTCCTCTTGAATCTCTGCTTTCCTACTGCTTTCATCCAATCCTTCTTACTCCTTTCCATGGCAAGCTGTTTGTAGGGCATCACCATCATCAATGGATACTTTTAATCCTCTTGGGAAAATGGTCCTATGCGTTGTCACTGCACGGCTAATCGTCTGGAGGCATCACCCTTGTTGATAGCTACATTCCATCCTCTCAGTGAAAAAGGTCCAAATGCTCTGTCACGGCACGGCTAATCATCTGTCGGTTCTCAATCAGGCTGGAGTAGAATCCATTGATTCTTTTGCGTTTGTCACTAACGCCCAGCCTTCAGGAGTTTGAAGCTCGTCACAGTCATTCGATACCGGAATCCTACTCGGAATACCACAGACAAGGTTAGACTTTCCGGATTCCCAGGATCCTACTCGGAATACCACAGACAAGGTTAGACTTTCCGGATCCTCATGAATGCCGCCATCCATCTAGCTTATACCACGAAGATTCTGTTGGGGAATCTAAGAGATATGCGCCCGGCCTAAGGTAGAACGGAAGTGGTTGTCAATCACGCGCGTTCATAGGTGAGAATGATGATGAGTGTCACGGATCATCACATTCATCAAAGTGAAGTGCAACGTATATCTTGGAATAAGAATGAAGATGATTTGGATGGAAAACAATAGTAATTGCATTAAAACTTGAGGTATAGCAGAGCTCCACACCCTTAATCTATGGTGTGCAGAAACTCCACTGTTGAAAATACATAAGTGAAAGGTTCAGGCATGGCCGAAAGGCCAGCCCCCAAAACGTGATCACAGGATTCAAAATACAATCCAGGATGATAATATGATAGTAAAAAGTTCTATTTATAATAAACTAGCTCCTAGGGTTTACATGAGTAAGTAATTGATGCATAAATCCACTTTCGGGGCCCACTTGGTGTATGCTTGGGCTGAGCTTGATCAATCCACGAGCTGAGGCTTTTCTTGGAGTTGAACTCCAAGTTATGACGTGTTTTGGGCGTTCAACTCCGGATCATGACGTTTTTCTGGCGTTTAACTCCAGACAGCAGCATGTACTTGGCGTTCAATGCCAAGTTACGTCATCAATTTCCGAATAAAGTATGGACTATTATATATTGCTGGAAAGCTTTGGATGTCTACTTTCCAACGCCGTTGAGAGCGCGCCAATTGGAGTTCTGTAGCTCCAGAAAATCCATTTCGAGTGCAGGGAGGTCAGATTCCAACAGCATCAGCAGTCCTTTTGTCAGCCTTTTTCAGAGTTTTGCTCAAGTCCCTCAATTTCAGCCAGAATTTACCTGAAATCACAGAAAAACACACAAACTCATAGTAAAGTCCAGAAATGTGAATTTAACATAGAAACTAATGAAAACATCCCTAAAAGTAGCTTGAACTTACTAAAAACTACCTAAAAACAATGCCAAAAAGCGTATAAATTATCCGCTCATCACTTTACCGGTTGTGAAACCTTCAACCCATGCATCACTACCATGTTTCATGGGTCAACCGAGTAACAAACCGGACATCTTGATCAACCAAAGAGAACAGTTCCAATACGATAGCTTTAAGAAAAGGTCAATCCATTGGGAATGGACACTCAAGGTCCCGATCAAGTACAAAGCAGATATCCATGAGCGCATTGCCTCACTTCATTGGGAATTTTTAGAGCAAGACCCAATCGAAGTCAATGAAACCATGGTGTGGGAATTCTATGCCAACTACCAAAGATGGGAAGTAGAGTCGGTATTCCTCCGGGGAAAGAGGTTGGATACTTCCAACCAGGCTCTTGAAGCTATTCTGAAGATCCCCCACATTCCGCCCGAAGAGGATGACTATCCTTGGATTAAGGCGAAGGCGTCCAAAGGGAGGATGTCTCTGACTCCCATACTTCAAAGAATTGGCCGTCCTGGTGCTTCATGGGAGTTTAGCAAAAGGAGAAATTCTGTTCTTGCGACTATAGCTTACTCCGATTTGAATGCCGAAGCTCGTATATGGCATCAAATTGTAGCGGACTATATCATTCCCAGCACTCATGTTACCCATATGAGATTCAAGACTGTGTTGCTACTTTGGGCTATCATGGAAGGAAAGAGCATAGCCATTGTGCCTTTATTACGCACATCGATATGGAAATTGATCGAGAAAAAGAACATCAGCATTCCTTTTCCATCGATGGTGATGCGTTTAGCAACAACAGCAGGGGTAGAATGGCGTCCGCATGATATCATGTTCATGGTTCCTAAAGGCAGCACGTTCATCCCGAGGGGCGATTTTGAAATATTAACCACCCCTTCCAAGAGGAAGACACCCATAGCACCACCACCAAGTCTACAACCTCATCAACTGCTTTACCCATTCTCCGTCCTCTTCCCAAATTGTTCGAAGACATCTTGCACGATATCCACCGTAAGGAGCATTTGGAGCAAAAGCGTTTCGAGTGGATAGCGGCAAGGCTAGAAGGAAGAGACCCCAGCCCAAATCCTAGATCTTCATCCGAGCCAGCTGGGGAAGAGTATGATGTGGTTGATCAACCACTTCTGAGTCCACCAGCTGAAGGTGGCCCCCTTCTTCACTCTCCCGGAGCATAAGCATGCACGGAGGACCGTGCACATACTAAGTGTGGGGAAGGATCTATGATTCCAAGGGGGTAAAAATTTCTCCTTTCAAGACACTTTTGCAATATTTTTTGTAGTACTTTTCCTCATTTTGAGTAGTTTTATTTTTATTGCATTTTGCTTGGTTAGTTGTAAATATTTCTCTGTCGTATGGATCCTTAGTAGTTAGTATTTGCATGTTGCATGATAGAATGAATAAGTTGATGAAACACCAAGGAATATCCATGAGATCTTTTCTAGGGCGTAAGCATACCATTGATTGAATTGAATAAATGTGGTGTTTTCCAACTTGCTTGAAGTATTTTGTTTGCAGAACATGGGAAAGAACTCGAACAACATACCTTGTGAGTTTTGAGCCGTAATAAATGGTTGCACTTTTCAACCATAATGTTGTTCTTGTGTGGTTATTACTCCTTTTTTATTGTGATCATTGATTTGCATGATTCCTTATGTCCTGTGTTTGTCTTTGAATGCATTTAGCATGATTGAGACCATGTTTGATGATAACCTCACTAACCTATATGGCCAACCCTTGCATGCACCTTTGTGAACCCCCTTTGAGCCTATGAATCCCCTTTGTTCTGATAATAGCACATTGCTCCCCTTAATCGAAAAACCATTGATGTCCTTGAATTACTCTTTGATTAGCTTGGGTGGATTAATGTGTAAATTCTATGTGTGAGGAGAAACTTGGGAATACATTGGTGATAGAAGCATTAATTCAAAAAGTTTTGGCAATTAGGTAAAGCTCATGCATTTCACTAATGAAGACATATGCATTCATAGTTCAATTTAAAAAAAACTTGTGCATAATAAAGTATGAAATAAAGAGCTAAATAAAGGATGCATATGCCATGTTTGAAAAGAAAATGCATGAGTGAGGTGAGTTAGAAAAAAAAGAGAAGAGAAAAGAAAATGGGTAAATAGGGTATGCTAATATGTGTATATAGGTGATATAAGATTAAGTGGACATTCAAGCTAATCAAAGAGCTAATTCCTTAAGTCCACTTGACCATATCTCATCCTACCTAAACCCTAGCCCCATTACATCCCTTTAAAGACCTCATGATAATTGTTATTCATGCATTAAATACTAGTCGATTGTTGGATGACTTGTAAATCTTTGAAAAGCATGAAAAAAAGGAGAATTGAGTGGTTAAACCCTAAACACTAAGTGAATTGAGTACATACACATCCGGTGAGGGGTTCGATCACTGAAGTCTATGTTCTTACGCCTTATATCATATGTTCTTGTAAGTTGTTTGATTGTTTAATTTTGAAAATTTCAATTCAATTCTTTGGACTTTGATCTTAGTGAATGCACTCTTTGCATTAGCCCGAAAGCTTTCTTGTGATGGATTGGAATTTCATAATTTGTTTCCACCAACTCTCATTGTAGCACATGTAGGTGATTAGCTTAGGATAGTTGCATACATCTAAATATTTTATAGAATAAGTCATTTTTCCCTTTCATCTATCTCCTTTGAATGTGTTTAGCATGAGGACATGCTAGTGTTTAAGTGTGGGGGAATTGAGGAATCCATAATTGATGATGATTTTTGGTTAGAATTGAATGGATTTCATCACATAAACTTGCACTTATTCCCTTGAATAGCATGCTTTTGATCTTTCCTCCCAAATTGTGCTTGATTGTGAAAACATGCTCATTTATACTTTATTTGATCTATTTTTATTCCATTTGCCTTCTATTCGATGCCTTGATATTGTTTGTGAGTGATTTCAGGTGTATAAGGTAGGAATGTGTTGGAGAAAATGGAAAGAGAGTATGCAAAGTGGAGGAAACATGAAAAATCAAAGAGAGAAGAGTTCTGAGACGTGTGCGTGAGCACAGTCCCCTGTGGGTCTGCATAAGAACCCAATCAGAGCATGATAAACCACTATTTTATGGTTTACCTTGTGCTTAATTGAGTGGATTTTATCAATCTTTCATAAACTTATTCATACTAAATGCATGGGTTTTACATTCTCCTTCCTGAATTTGTGCTCTGACTGAAAACATGCTTCTTTGGTCTTAATTTTGCTATGTTTAATCCTCTCTTATTACCATTCGATGCCTTGATATGTGTGTTAAGTGATTTCAGAGATTACAAGGCATGAATGGCTTAGAGGATGGAAAGGAAGCATGCAAAAGTGGAAGCAATACAAGAAGTTGAAGGAACTGCAAAGTTGTCAGCCGGACCCTCTCGCACTAAAACGATCATAACTTGAGCTACAGAGGTCCAAATGACGCGATTCTAGTTGCGTTGGAAAGCTAACATCCAGAACTTTGCAATGATATATAATTTGCCATAGGTGTCTCGAAGTTAGATGACGCGAACGCGTGGATGACGCGCCCACGTCGCATCTGCAAATCTCACTCCACGTAAACGCGTGGATGACGCCTCCGGGTCACTTTGCCGCTATCTGTACGAACCATATTTCACAATCAGCGATTTCTGGGCTGTTTCTGACCCAGTTCTCATCCCAGAAAACATAGATTAGAGCTATAAAGTGGGGGAATCCATTAATTCATCATCATTCATTCATAATTCACTTTTCATAATTTACATGTAGTTTTTAGAGAGAGAGGCTCTCTCCTCTCTCTTAGGATTTAGGATTAGGAATTTTAGAAATTAGGAATATTTCTTCTTCATCTCAAGTTCAATGTTCTTTTTATTTATTTTCTCTTTTATTTTTATTTACTCTAATACTTTTATTTGTATTTGAATTATGTTGCCTAATTGGCTTATGACTTTCATGTTATGATTTTCTTTATTAATGCAATTGCGGTAATTCAGATTTATGCTTGCTTTATTCTATTTATGATGTCTTCTATTTAATTTAGAATTTCCCTTTTGGCTCTGGTTAAGTAATTGGTGACGCTTGAGTTATCAAATAAAGCAGTGGTTGAAATTGGCAGATCGCTCTAAAGCTAGTCTTCCCACAGGGATTGACTAGGACTTGAGGATCAAACTAATTATTCCACTTGACTTTCCTTTGCTTTAGTAAAGGTTAACTAAGTGGGATTAAAATTCAATTCTCATCACAATTGATAAAGCTAGGACTTACAGTTCTAAACACCTTGCCAAAAGTTTATTTTATTATTACTATTTTAATTTTCTTATCATTTAACATACTTCTTCCTTACTTTCAAAACCCCCAAATTACAAGACTCATAAATAATAATAAGAACACCTCCCTGCAGAAGATGACCCTAGGTTAAGTACTTCGGTTATCAATTTTAAAGGGGTTTGTTACTTATGACAACCAAAACGTTTGCAAGAAAGGAGTTTTGTTGGTTTAGAAGCTATACTTGCAACGGGAATTTATTCTAATTCTAGACCACGCAAAAGTTCCTCTCTTCAAAATGGCGCCGTTGCCGGGGAATTGCAAATGTGTGCTTTATTATTGGTTATTGTAAATATTTTTCAAAAAAAAAAATTTCAGATTTTTATATTAAAAATTTTCATCTTATCTTATTTTTCAAAATTCAAATCTTTTTCAAAAAAAAAGAAGAAATCATATCTTTTTCAAAATCTTATCCTATCTTTTTCAAAATCTTATCTTATCCTTTTTCAAAAATCATATCTTTTTCAAAATCTTATCTTATCTTTTTTTTTAAAAATCATATCTTTTTCAAAATATTTTCTTTTTGTTAGTTTTTGTTTTTATCTTCTTCTACTACTATGAACTCTCACCCCTTTGGCTTTGAGTCTGGTTACAACTATGTTGCTGGAAGAGGAAGCTATAACAGGAATATGCATCAAGGTCAAAGCAATCAAAGATGGATGGAGCCAAGAGGATCTGATCAACCCTTTAGGCAACAACACCTTCCAGGATATCATGGACAAAGACCATTCTACAATGCATACCAAGATGATAGATATGGTGGGCCCTCTTGTAATTACCAACAAGACCCACCATATGCCTATGAACCCCCTCCTCCTCAATATAACTTTGGACCACCATACTCACAAGCCCTTTTCTGCCATTCACCTCCACATGATCCTAACCCTTATCCACCATACCAAACACCTTATGAGCCATATGAACCATATCTAGAACCACCCCAATTTCAACCCAATTACTCCTAGGAACCACCACCTCCATATACACCATGTCCATATCCATCAAGCCAAGAATCACAGGTTCGCTTCGAAGAATTAATAGACCAATTTAATGCAACCCTTCATCAACTGGAGCAAGCAATAAATCGATTATCTTCCAGACGTTCAGACACTCAACATACTCCCATGGCTTCATGTGGAGAATCTAATGAAGAATGTAGCGTGAAGAAGACACTAGAAACTCCAGTGAACATCATAGAGCATAATTTCGTACTGGAACAAGTAGAGGACGCTGTCATTGTAGAAGAAGAAGAGTTGGTTGAAGATTTAGGAGATGCTGAACCTCCATGGGAAAGTCAAGTCATAGAGCCTCCTTCCAAGACGGTTCCACTTGATGTTGTTCAAGAGATGGAGATTCAAGAAGAAGAAGCACAACCTTCCATGCCCTTGGAAAGTAGTGAAGAGGAGATTGAATTAGAAGAAAGCTACCAAGAGGAAGAGGTTGATATTGAAGAAGCTTGAAAAGAGGTGGTAGTTGTCAAAGAAGAGCACAAGGGAGTGGAGCTTGCAAGATCATTAGAAACACCTCTCCCAAAGCCATTACCGTCCAATACAACATTCAAGTGGGTAAAATTCTTATCCTTAACCTTTACTTTCCCACTTGAATATGGGCTTCTAGAGACGGATGGTCAACTTAGAGATCTTTGTGGTATTAAGAATAAGAGGACGATGGTCAGTGGTAAGAATTGTCCTACAAGGTTCATTATGGTTGGAAGCTTTAAGTTTAAACGCAAAGGTTGGTATAGAGCTCAATTGAATGGATCTAGGAAGTTATTTGGATGCTTCAGTGAGAATTCTAAAGCTGAACCACCTGGCTGGAACAATGATGATCAATTTAAAGATGGATGTAGAAACAAGATTTGGGATCCAGGAATATATGAGGATCAACTTTGGGAGTTCAAAGCTTGTGGAGAACTTCATCAACGCTTGGAAAATTTACTTTGTATTGATAGAGCTTATTGGAAGTCCAAGCATTGGTGGAAGTTTCAAGATGAGTTCAAGCACAAGCCGCCATGACAAGAAGCTCACCAGAATGTCCAACTTAAGGACTTTAACTAAAAGTGCTAGGTGGGAGACAACCCACCATGGTATGATCGTTCCTTTTCAATTTAAATTTTAGTCTGTTTTTGAGTTTTGATTCAACCTGGAATTTTGCATAACATTCATTGCATTCTGCATACTACATCAAAAAAAAAAAATTTCACACGCGATGCGGTAGCGTCGCCGACGCGTCCGCGTCATAGGTGCGTTGGGAAGAAAATAAATTGAACAGAGAGTCACGCGAAAGCGTGGCTGGAGGCGTGCCTTTAGCACAACTAGATCCACGCGACCGCATCGCTGACGCGTCCGCATCATGTGGGAAAAAAGCCTCCCCACGCGTCCGCGTCCACCACGCAAACGCGTGGCCCTGTCATTCGACATAACAGGGTGTATGGCAGTGAGTTGCGCTGGAGCTGGGCTGCATTTAAGCTAGTAGCACAAGCCCCGCCACGCGAACGCGTGCCCCAAGCGTCCCCACCATTTTCTCAAGTTGACCATCCACGCGATCGCGTCACCCACGCGACCGCGTCACCCCAAATTTTGGCAAAATATAATTTAAACAGAGAGTTGTGCGAGCGCGAAGCTGCCCTCGCGCTAATGGCACAAATCAATCCATGCAACCGCGTGGATGACACGTCCGCGTCATTTCATAGAAGTGCTATCCGCGCGAACGCGTGACCCACGCGTCCGCGTCACATGCGCCACACAACTTATTCAAATCTGCCAGACTATCTTATCTTTTCTTCCCCATATCTAAATCTTTTCTTTCCCTTCCTTTTGTTTTTCTTTGTTTTTCTTTCTTTTTCTTTTAATTGGTGTTGGAAATTTATTTGGTTCATTATTTTGCTTGTGGATTATTAAGAAATTGTTTGACAATTATATATTACTTTTTATAGGGTTGCTTGCATGTTCAATTTAATACTTTCAATAACTTATTTACCATGCATGCTAAGTGTTTGTGAAAAAAACCTGTATGGCATCACGCACTACTTTTCTGTTATCCTACTTTCATGCCTGTTTTTTCACAAAACCCTTTTTATATTTTATTGATTATTTATAATTGTCCATACAAACATGTTATTAGTTTGGAAGATTTGGTAATCCAACTTGGACATTGAATACTTGATCTATGCTACTCATGTCTTTGCCAGCATGCCAATAAATATCTTGCATTTGACTGTCATCACATGCACTTGCTATATTTCCATTGATGACTTTTCACATGTAGTCATGACCATGTGTTAACGTCATTCTTCTTTACTGTGCATTGATTACCACCTTTCCCGTTCTCTTCCTTGCTGGATCCCCTAGCTTTACTTGTTACTTTCTTTTTCTCTTTTCAGGATGGCTACCAAGAAAGGTAAAGAGAAAGCTACTCCCAAACCACCGGCAAGGAAAGGAATAAAAAAGAGCACTAGCTGCGGAGCCACCTATCCACTTGCACATCTTAGCATGCACCGAGGACGGTGCAATCTTTAAGTGTGGGGAGGTCGATACCGACTTCCAGGGGTTAGTTACCTTCTTTTCAACACCAATACTCTATTTTATTTGTTTGTTCATTATTGCATTTGCATATCTAATTGCATGTTTGTTTGATTTTATGCATTTAGTCACTATTTGGTTGAAGTAATATTTTCCTTTTCAAGAAATTTTTATAATATTTCACTAATTTAAATCAAAACTTTTGTGTTAAACTTGTTTGAAGAAATTTTATTTTAGAACATGGTTTAGTGCTCGAACACACAAAACCAGTGAGATTTTGAGCCTATTTGATTGGTTGCATTTTATCAACCAATATTTTATTTTTGGTGTGTGTTATTCTCTCTAAAATTGTGATCCTTGTCTTTCTTGATTCTATATTTCCATTGTTTAATGTACGCATACACTTATATGATTGAGGCCTTAGTTTACTGAGCTTACATACCCATATGGCCTTACCCTTTCATTATCCTTTGCAAACCAATGTTGAGCCTATTTTACCTCTTTGTTCTTTACTTTACCTCATCACTAACTCTAAGCGGAAAACAATAATGTCCTTAATTTGAATCCTTGATTAGCTTAGACTAGTGAAAGTGCTCATGAATTAAGTGTGGGGAAAGTAGGTTTGGAAACGTTTGGTTTGGGAATTGAGTATGTTAGACTTTGTGTGAAAATGTAAAAAATGTTATGAACATGTTTATGCTTTCAATACCTTAATCATATGCATTGAAAAAAAATTATTAAGAAAAAAAATGAAAAAAAAAGAAAAAGAGTAGAAAAATAAAAAGGGGACAAAATGCCCCAAAGTAAATGGTGATAGCCATGCACATGTACTGTACTCAAAACTTAGAATGCATAAATATGTAGTAAATGCAGTTAATGGATAGTTATTGATTTTGTATTATGATTACATGGATTGTCCTAAGTTAGGTGGAAAATTTAAGTTAATTAAGGATTCAGATTTTAGTCAACTTGGCCAAATACAATCCTACCTTGACCATAACCCCATTACAACCCTTAAAAGACCTCTTAATTCGTTTATTGGTGCATTAAATTTTTGTTGATTGTTAGATGAAGAGCAAGCTATAGAAAGCAAGATTAGTAGAGAATTGAGAGAATCAACCCTAGACACTTGAGAGTTAGAATGATATACACTACCAGTAAGGGTTCAGTGCTTAATTCAATGTTTCCTGCTTTCATGAGCTATCTTCTTCTTGCAAGTTATTTGTATTGTATTTTGTGAATAGAATTAGTGAGATCCAGTTCATATTTGTTCTTGAAAGAATTATTTACTTTTTGACCAAGTAGGTAGAATCATTTTTGCATGTAGTTGCACTCATATAGATAGGTTGCATTTCATACATTCTATCATTCCTTTTCACCACTTTATAGCTTCTCTTGAGTTTAGCATGAGGACATGCTAATGTTTAAGTGTGGAGAGGTTGAAAAACCACTATTTTAAGGTTTATCTTGTGCTTAATTGAGTGGATTTTATCAATCTTTCATACACTTATTCATACTAAATGCATGGGTTTTACATTCTCCTTCCTGAATTTGTGCTATGACTGAAAACATGCTTCTTTGGTCTTAATTTTGCTATGTTTAATCCTCTCTTATTACCATTCGATGCCTTGATATGTGTGTTAAGTGATTTCAGGGATTACAAGGCAAGAATGGCTTAGAGGATGGAAAGAAAGCATGCAAAAGTGGAAGGAATACAAGAAGTTGAAGGAACTGCAAAGCTGTCAGCCTGACCCTCTCGCACTAAAATGATCATAACTTGAGCTACAAAGGTCCAAATGATACGGTTTCAGTTGCGTTGAAAAGCTAACATCCGGAGCTTCACAACGATATATAATTTGCCATAACAGCCTTGATGTTAGGTGACGTGAACGCGTGGATGACGCGCCCACGTCGCATCTGCAAATCTCACTCCATGCAAACGCGTGGATGACGCCTCTGCGTCACTTTGCCGCGACCTGTATGATAAACCCCATTTGTAGGGTTTATATTATGCTTCACTTAAAGGATTTTATGACCTTTTACTCACATTTATCCATTGAAATAGCATGGTTTTATAACTTCTCCTTTAATTGTGCTTAAGAGTGAAAACATGCTTTTTAGGTCTTAAAATAAATAAATTTAATTCACCTTGATTCCATTAGATGCCTTGATATGTTTGTTAAGTGATTTAAGGTTTAGGAGGCAAAGATTGGATCAAGGAAATGAAGAAAGAGAGCATGAAAAGTTGGAGAACTCATGAAGAAATGAAAGAACCGGAAAGCTGTCAAGCCGACCTCTTCGCACTTAAACAACCATAACTTGAGCTACAGAGGTCCGAATGATGCGGTTCTAGTTGGGTTAGAAAGCTAACATCCGGAGCTTCGAAACGATATAAGATTTGTCATAGTTGCCACACGTATGGTGGCGCGCACGGGCATAGTACGCGCACGCGCCGTTGCTGCCACCTGGTCCACTTAAAGCAAAACGTGGCCAGCGATTTTAGAAGCCTTGTGGGCCTAATCCAACTCATTTCTGATGCTATTTAAGCCAAGGATTGAAGAGGAATCAACTAACTTTTAACCATTAGTTTAGAAGTAGTTAGAACTAGTTTCTAGAGAGATAAGCTCTCACTTCTCTCTAGAATTAGGATTAGGATTAGGTTTAGTTCTTAGATCTAGATTTAGATTCATCTTCTTCTACTTCTATCTTCTCAATTCCTTGTAGTTACATTCATTCTTCTCCTATTCTTTTAGTGTAATCTCTTTTATGTTGTTCTTATATTTTGTTGTATATCTAGTATTGTTCCTTCTACTTTCTTTCAATTCAATTCAAGGTAATTCATAATAATTGTGTTTCTTTTGATTGTTGTTGTTAATTTCTTTCAATAATTATTGTTAGATTCTCTTCTTGTTGTCAATTTGCTTTGCTTTTTCTTTGTGCCTTCCAAGTGTTTGATGAAATGCTTGGTTGGATTTTAGTGTAGGTTTTGTTCCTCTTGGCCTAGGTAGAGTAACTAGTGACTCTTAAGTTATCTAATTCTTTTGTTGATTGATAATTAGAAGTTGCTAATTGATTTGAATGCCTCTAAAGCTAGACTTTCCTTTAGGAGTTGATTAGGACTTGAGGAATCAAATTGATTCATCCACTTGACTTTCCTCCATGGTTAGAGGTTAACTAAGTGGGAGCAATACACAATTCTCATCACAATTGAGAAGGATAACTAGGATAGGACTTCTAGTTCTCATATCTTGCCAAGAGCTTTCTTAGTTGTTAGTTTATTTCCTTTGCCATTTATAATTCTTGTCTAAAATCTCAAAAACCCCAAAATAACTCACAACCAATAACAAGACACTTTATTGTAAATCCTAGGGAGAACGACCCGATGTTTAAATACTTCGGTTTATAGATTTTAGGGGTTTGTACTTGTGACAAACAAATTTTTGTATGAGAGGATTATTGTTGGTTTAGAGACTATACTTCGACGAGATTTCATTTGTAAAATTCTAAACCGTCAAAAATCCATTCATCAAAATGGCGCCGTTGCCGGGGAATTGCAATGGTGTTGTGTTATTGGTTATTGTATATATGTGAATATTGTGAATAGCTTGATTTTTGGATTGCTTGTTAGTTTTTGCTAGTCTTAGTATTTTGTTTCATTATTTCTTATTAGTTTTTGTTTCTTATTTGCTCTTGCCACCATGAATTCTCATTTTGGCTATGAGTATGATTACAACTATGTTGTAGGAGATGTGAATTTCAATGTCAACATGTATCAAGGATGGGACAATCAAAGGTCGGAGGAACCATATGCTTATGATCAATCCTCATGGCAACAACCCCCACCAATGCATTATGAAGAAGAGCCATTCTATGATGCATATCAATCCAATGGCTATGGTGAATCACCTTGTGACTTTCAAGAACCACCACCATATGCCTATGAACCATATCCTCAACATGACTCTCAACCATACTCACAAGCCCCTTCTTACCAACCACCCTCATATGACCCTAATCCATATCCATCCTACCAACAACCTTTTGAACCATATGAGCCACACATAGAACCGCTACTATTCCAACCTCAATACTTCCATGAACCACCCTCAATAAATGAAAATTTTCAACCACAAGATGAATTCTACCTTCCACCACAACCTCACATGGAAGAATATTCATTTCCATTGATCCAAGAGCCATATGATCCCTATCATGATATCCAAGTGGAACAAGAGTCAAGGGATCGTCTCAAGGAAGCATTGGATCAATTTCAAACAACCATGGAGCATGTTGTGCAACAAGTGAAAAGAGTGGAGAATATTGAACCACCACAACTCTACCAAGAAGAACCACCTTCCTACTTTGAACCCTCCTCCCAATTTAATGAACCCTTCCACCCACCCCAATCTCTAATGGATGAAACCCTTGGTGTTCTTGTTCAAGGGCAAGAAGAGATGAAAAGGGATGTGCAAAATTTCATGGCCGCCTTGGATGCGGTAACAAATCAATTAGCCTCCCAATGCTTGAACACTCAAGGAACCCCCATGGCTACATGTGAAGAATCAAATGAAGAATATAGCATGAAGGAGAGATTGGAAACTCCGGTGGGAAATGAAGGAAGTTGCTTTGTATTGGAACAATTGGAGGAAGCTTTAATTGTTGAAGACAAAGAAGAAGTGGTAGAAGACTTAGGAGATGCGGAGCCTCCATAGGAACATAGAGTTGAAGAAAACCCCTCCAAAATGATTGAAATTGATGCTAGGGAGGAAAGTGCACACCTTCCAAGGCATACCCCATATGAAGACTTGGATGGGATAGAGCAAGGATTGAGTTCCCTTGGTGATGAAGATCAAGCATCAAGTCTTAGTGGTGAAGAATCCTTTGAGCATGAAGAACCTTCTCCCGTTGGATTTGAAAGCGTTGAGGAGGTAAATTTTTCTCACCCTCCCTATTATGATTTGAGTAAAGGAAAAGGTTTAGATAAAATTGTTAAACAAAGGATTGAGATTAAGAGATCTTGTGAAGAGGTGGAAGTCCCTAGAAATAGAAGAACGGGGGTTGGTTATGCTTTGTCAAGATCTTTGGAAACATCTTTGCCTAGGTTGCCATCTACACCTTCATTTGAGTGGGTGAAATTCATTTCTATTAGCTTTATTATCCCACTTGAATATGGTTTTCTTGAAACGGATGGCCAACTTAGGGAAGTTTGTGGGATGAAGCGTAAGCGGAAAAGGTTTTGTGATGGGTGTTGCAAATCAAGGCTCATTATGGTTGATGCATCAAACATGAGATACAAAGGTTGGAGTAGTGCTCAAATAGATGGGTCTAGGAGGATTGTTGGCCACTATATAGAGAATTCACCTTACATACCACCCGGATGGACTAATAATGATGATAAACTTTAAGACGGGTGTGAAAATAAAGTGTGGGATCCTGGATTAGAAAAAGAAGATCAACATTGGGAGCCCCAAGCTTGTGAAGAACTCCATCAACACTTGGCTCAATCCATAGGAAATATTGGAGTACAATGGAGAACCAAGCATTGGTGGGAGTTCCAAGATGAATACAAGCACAAGCCACCTTGATGAAAAGCTCCCCATAAGTCCAACTTAAGGACAATAAATAAAAGTGCTAGGTGAGAGACACCCCACCATGGTAACTTCTTTTCATTTTATTTTTTTGTACATATTGGTAGAATTAGTTTAATTTCTTGTTTTGATTGTTTTAATAAGTCTAATTGGTAGTTTAGTATGTTAAATAAGGTTTTATGATATTTTGTAGTTGTTTGGAGGTTTGGAATGCTTGGATTGGTGCAAAAACATAGAAAAATTTTGAAAAACAGAGCACCATCCACGCGTACGCGCACTGTACGCGTACGCGTACATCAAGCGTTTTGGACCATCCACGCGAGCACGCCATGCGTGCGTACGCGTGGATTGAGAAGTTCCACCTTCCATACAAAAACCCAAGAGTTAGGCCTGCGCTGTGCGAACATTGGGCCTAAGGCACAAGTCTATGCACGCGTGCGCGCACTTGGCGCGTACGCGCACATGATCTTAAATTCGCAATGCACGCGCACGCACACTGTGCACGCGCACGTCGATTGCACAATCTGCACCCCCGGTACTTTTACCCAAGAGTTGTGCCAGACTTGGGCCGACACTATGCCTCCGGCCTAACTCGACGCACGCGTGCGCGCACCTGGCGCGTACGCGTCCTTCGACCAATATACCCATCGATGCGTAAACGTGCATGACGCGCACGCGTCGGTCAAAAAAAAAAGAGTTTTTTTCTCATCTTCCATTTTCTTTTGTTCACTGCATTCGCATACTTCTACTCTTTCCATTTTCATTTTGTTTTTATAGCAAGTTTTCAATTTTTTTCTAAGTGTCATTCCAATAATGGTGTTGGATTCTTACACTCAATTGTTGAGAAATTCTTGCATTATATTGGTGCCTCTTGACTTGTTTGATATTGTTGGGTGATGAAACTTTTAAATCAATGCTTCATCTTGAATGACTCTTGTGTCTTTGTGCATTGATATGACCTCATATTGTCTTTCATGACCCACTTCTTCTCATTTGAACTTGATGCTCAATACACTCTTCATGCTTTAACTTTACTCTTGCATCGAGCTTAATGATATGCCCTAGCTTACATTATTTTCTCACTCACATGCCTAGCTAACATGTAGTAAGGAATCATACTCTTATTTGGCATTAGCCCCCGCCTATGTTCTAATTAGCCCCCCACGTCGCATCTGCAAATCTCACTCCATGCAAACACGTGGATGACGCCTCTGCGTCACTTTGCCGTGACCTGTATGATAAACCCCATTTGTAGGGTTTATCTTATGCTTCATTTAAAGGATTTTATGACCTTTTACCCACATTTATCCATTGAAATAGCATGGTTTTATAACTTCTCCTTTAATTGTGCTTAAGAGTGAAAACATGCTTTTTAGGTCTTAAAATAAATAAATTTAATTCACCTTGATTCCATTAGATGCCTTGATATGTTTGTTAAGTGATTTAAGGTTTAGGAGGCAAAGATTGGATCAAGGAAATGAAGAAAGAGAGCATGAAAAGTTGGAGAACTCATGAAGAAATGAAAGAACCGGAAAGCTGTCAAGCCAACCTCTTCGCACTTAAACGACCATAACTTGAGCTACACAGGTCTAAATGATGCATTTCCAGTTGGGTTAGAAAGCTAACATCCGGGGCTTCGAAACGATATAAGATTTGCCATAGTTGCCACACGTATGGTGGCGCGCACGCGCATAGTACGCGCACGCGCCGTTGCTGCCACCTGGTCCACTTAAAGCAAAACGTGGCCAGCGATTTTAGAAGCCTTGTGGGCCCAATCCAACTCATTTCTGATGCTATTTAAGCCAAGGATTGAAGAGGAATCAACTAACTTTTAACCATTAGTTTGGAAGTAGTTAGAACTAGTTTCTAGAGAGAGAAGCTCTCACTTCTCTCTAGAATTAGGATTAGGATTAGGTTTAGTTCTTAGATCTAGATTTAGATTCATCTTCTTCTACTTCTATCTTCTCAATTCCTTGTAGTTACATTCATTCTTCTCCTATTCTTTTGGTGTAATCTCTTTTATGTTGTTCTTATATTTTGTTGTAGATCTAGTATTGTTCCTTCTACTTTCTTTCAATTCAATTCAAGGTAATTCATAATAATTGTGTTTCTTTTGATTGTTGTTGTTAATTTCTTTCAATAATTGTTGTTAGATTCTCTTCTTGTTGTCAATTTGCTTTGCTTTTCCTTTGTGCCTTCCAAGTGTTTGATGAAATGCTTGGTTGGATTTTAGTGTAGGTTTTGTTCCTCTTGGCCTAGGTAGAGTAATTAGCGACTCTTGAGTTATCTAATTCTTTTGTTGGTTTATAATTAGAAGTTGTTAATTGATTTGAATGCCTCTAAAGCTAGTCTTTCCTTTAGGAGTTGATTAGGACTTGAGGAATCAAATTGATTCATCCAATTGACTTTCCTCCATGGTTAGAGGTTAACTAAGTGGGAGCAATACACAATTCTCATCACAATTGAGAAGGATAACTAGGATAGGACTTCTAGTTCTCATATCTTGCCAAGAGCTTTGTTAGTTGTTAGTTTATTTCCTTTGCCATTTATAATTCTTGTCTAAAATCTCAAAAACCCCAAAATAACTCACAACCAATAACAAGACACTTTATTGTAAATCCTAGGGAGAACGACCCGAGGTTTAAATACTCCGGTTTATAGATTTTAGGGGTTTGTACTTGTGACAAACAAATTTTTGTATGAGAGGATTATTGTTGGTTTAGAGACTATACTTCGACGAGATTTCATTTGTAAAATTCTAAACCGTCAAAAATCCATTCATCACTGTACGAACCAGATTTCACAATCAGCAATTTCTGGGCTGTTTCTGACCCAGTTCTTGGCTTAGAAAACACAGATTAGAGCTATAAAGTTGGGGAATCCATTAATTCATCATCATTCATTCATAATTTACTTTTCATAATTTAGATGTAGTTTTTAGAGAGAGAGGCTCTCTCCTCTTTCTTAGGATTTAGGATTAGGATTTTTAGAAATTAGGAATATTTCTTCTTCATCTCAGGTTCAATGTTCTTTTTATTTATTTTCTCTTTTATTTTTATTTACTCTAATACTTTTATTTGTATTTGAATTATGTTGCCTAATTGGCTTATGACTTTCATGTTATGATTTTCTTTATTAATGCAATTGAGGTAATTCAGATTTATGCTTGCTTTATTCCATTTATGATGTCTTCAATTTAATTTAGAATTTTTCCTTTTGGCTCTGGTTAAGTAATTGGTGACGCTTGAGTTATCAAATAAAGCAGTGGTTGAAATTGGCAGATCGCTCTAAAGCTAGTCTTCCCACAGGGATTGACTAGGACTTGAGGATCAAACTAATTATTCCACTTGACTTTCCTTTGCTTTAGTAAAGGTTAACTAAGTGGGATTAAAATCCAATTCTAATCACAATTGATACGGCTAGGACTTCCAGTTCTGAACACCTTGCCAAAAGTTTATTTTATTATTACTATTTTAATTTTCTTATCATTTAACATACTTCTTCCTTACTTTCAAAACCCCCAAATTACAAGACTCATAACTAATAATAAGAACACCTCCTTGCAATTCCTTGAGAAGACGACTCGAGGTTAAATACTTTGGTTATCAATTTTAAAGGGGTTTGTTACTTGTGACAACCAAAGCATTTGCAAGAAAGGACTTTTGTTGGTTTAGAAGCTATACTTGCAATAGGAATTTATTCTAATTCTAGACCACGTAAAAGTTCTTCTTTTCAAAGCGCATGGACCAATCAGAGCACGTCATGCGTTCAGCCAAGCTTCGTCTAGCGTGCGTGCGCACAGCCTCTCGTGCGTGCGCACCGAAAGGAAAATTCGCAAAGTGTGCGGACGCACATGCCTGTGCGTCAGGAGTTTGCACATGACTTCATTAAAAAGGCACGTGACTCGCATTTTGAGGGTTTTGGAGGCCCATTTTTGAAGTCTCTTAGCTCATATTGGATGAAGAATGAAGGGAATGGCATAGCATATCATTAGGGTAGTTTTAGGAGTTGTAGTAGGAAGTTTTAGTTGAGTTTTTCTCTAAGTTTTCTTCAACCTCTACTAGGGTTTTCATTAGGGTTTTACATTCAAGTGCCATTTTCCATTTTTGATCTTGGATTTTGCTAAGTCTCATTGTAAGTATTCTCTTGTTATTACTCTTCCTAGTTACTTTGTTCTTACATTTTCTTCTAATGCAAGTTATAGTTCAATTTTACTTCTCTCTTGCAATTTAAATTTATTGTTGATGAATTTGATGTTTGATGTTCATTTCATGCTTTCTTATGTCATTCTTGTTGATTGAGATTAATTGTTGCTTTTAATTTCAAGTCTTTTCTCAATTTCACCATGTTTAAGCTTTTTGCCCACCAAGTGTTTGACAAAATGTCAAACATGGTTTTAGGCTAAGTTTTTACCTCTTGGCTTGGGTAAAGTGAGTAATTGGGTTCCTAGAGTTGGGATGTCCAACATTTAGTGTCAATTCTTGGATTGTTAATTGCTCTTGTTCCCACTAACGCTAAGTTATTGCTAAGGCAATTAACAAGCAATTTAGGATTTGTGGGTTAAGGACACTTATGCTCATTTAACTTATCTTCCGATGTGAGGGTTGATCAAGTGAGACTAATCCATTATAATTGTCATAGTTGTGGTTCCAACAAGGAAAGGGTCCCTAGCTCACTCCAAGCCAAGACCCCTTTTTATGCTTTCAATATTTCATATTTTGTTATGTTAATCTCTTTCATACTTTACTTGTTTATATTACACACTCGGTTCATTAATTGCTTCATTAGTTCAATCATTACAATTTTGCATGTTCTTTTATTGCTTTATATGTTAATCTCTTCATTGAAAACCCCTTGATCACTACAACCAAAATTTGCACACTCATTGCCATTGAGTGATTCCTAGGGAGAATGACCCAGGAGCTAAATACTCTCGGTTGATATTTGGTTTGAATTATGATAACATTTGATCGATGGTTAATTTGTTGGGTTAGAACTATACTTACAATGCCGACTCCATTTTGATGATCAAATTCCTAACCTATGCAATTTGGCTACTCGTCATCGACCCAAGCCGATCAAAAGCGATAGAGTTATAAAAAGTAAATCCATAAAAGAGACCGACGAGGTCCAGTAAAAAATGGATTACTAAGAATAACTCGAAAGGATTCAAACCAAAGAAATCGACACAACAGAAGGCGTGTGCTAGAAGGGACACAGCTCGACCTAAAGAAAGCCACAACCTCACTAACTCACAGGTATTCAACAAGAATACTAAAAAGAATAGTCGAACAAGGCTAGGCTATCTGTAGGTTGTGAGTCCAACCATGTTCTAGCTCTGTCTCTTACAGCAAAAGGGAAAAGCATGAGCCTGTAGGCTTCAGGATCTACTCTATTCGTCTTAACAGTCTCACAAATCTGCAAGAACTCAGTTAAAAACTGGTAAGGATCTTCAGATGGAAGTCCATGAAACTTGCAATTCTGTTGCATTAAAGCAACTAATTGAGGTTTTAGCTCAAAATTGTTTGCTCCAATGGCAGGAATTGAGATGCTTCTTCCATCAAACTTGGACGTGGGTTTAGTAAAATCACCAAGCATTCTCCTTGCATTATTGTTGTTGGGTTCGGCTGCCATCTCCTTCTCTTGTTCAAAAATTTCAGAAAGGTTGCCTCTGGATTGTTGTAATTTAGCTTCTCTTAGTTTTCTCTTCAGAGTCCTTTCAGGTTCAGAATCAGTTTCAACAAGAGTGCTTTTCCTTGTTCATGCTCATATGAAAGAGAAGAGAACAAAAAAATAAGAGGAATTCTCTATGTCACAATAAAGAGGATCCTTATTATTAGTAGAAGAAGAAAAGAATAAAGAAAGGAGAATCCAAACACAAGGGTAAGGATAGAGGCAGTGATTGGAGATGAAGAGAGGTGAAGAGAAGTGTTAGTAACTGAATAAATAAATAGAAGAAGATGAGAGAGAGAATTCGAAAATTATTTTTGAAAAGGAGTTAATGATTTTCGAAAATTAAAGATGAGATAGAATTAAAATTAAAATTTAAAACAATTAGTTAATTAAAAAGAATTTTTTTGAAAAAAAAGGGAGGTATTTTTGAAAATTAGAGAGGGGAGAGTAGTTAGGTGGTTTTGAAAAAGATAAGAAACAAACAAAAAGTCAAATAATTTGTTGGAAGAGATATTAAAATCAAATTTGAAAAGATAAGAAGATAAGAAGTTAGATAAGATATTTTAAAATCAAATTTTTCAAAAAGATAAAATTTTGAAAATGATATGATATAAAAGATAGGATAAGATAGTTTTAATTTTTAAAGTTAAAATTAATTACTTAACTAACAAGAAACTAAAAGATAAGATTCTAGAATTTAAAGATTAAACCTTTCATAACAAGAAATTAACAACTTCAAATTTTTGAACCAGTCACATTAATTGTTAGCATAATTTTCGAAAATAAAGATAAAATTAAGAAAAACATTTTTGAAAAACATTTTTAAAAAGAAAATTTCGAAAATTAATAACAAAATGAAAAAGATTTTATTTTTGAAAAAGTTTTGAAAATATAAGATTTTTAAAATTGAAAATTTGACTTGACTTGTAAGAAACAACTAATTTTAAAATTTTTTGACTAAGTCAACTCAAATTTTCGAAAATTATGAGAAAATTAAGGAAAAGATATTTTTTTTATTTTTGAATTTTTAATGATGAGAGAGAGAAAAACACAAATATGACCCAAAACATGAAAATTTTGGATCAAAACCAATGATGCATGCAAGAACACTATGAATGTCAAGATGAACACCAAGAACCCTTTGAAGATCATGATGAACATCAAGAACATATTTTTGAAAATTTTTTGATGCAAAGAAAACATGCAAGACACCAAACTTAGAAATCTTTAATGCTTAGACACTATGAATGCAAAAATGCACATGAAAAACAATAAACAACACAAAACAAGAAAATTTAAAGATCAAACAAGAAGACTTACTAAGAACAACTTGAAGATCATGAAGAACACTATGAACGCATGAATTTTCGAAGAATGCAAGAAATATATTTTTAAAACATGCAATTGACACCAAACTTAAAAATTGACTCAAGACTCAAACAAGAATCACAAAATATTTTTTATTTTTATGATTTTATTATTTTTTTGTATTTTTATTATTTTTTTCGAAAATATTCTTTAGGAAAAAGAAAAAGAGAAAAAAAAATTTTTGAAAGATTTTTTTTTGAAAAATTTTTGAAATTAAAACAAAAAGAAAATTACCTGATCTGAGCAACAAGATGAACCGTCAGTTGTCCATACTCGAACAATCCCCGGCAACGGCGCCAAAAACTTGGTGGACGAAATTGTGATCATCAACAATGGCTCCAAAGACTTGGTGCTCTCAAACATAAATCACACTTTGTCACAACTCCGCACAACTAACCAGCAAGTGTACTGGGTCGTCCAAGTAATACCTTACGTGAGTAAGGGTCGATCCCACAGAGATTGTTGGTATGAAGCAAGCTATGGTCATCTTGTAAATCCCAGTCAGGCGGATTCAACTATATTAAGATATTATTGTATTTTCAAATAATAATAATAAATTTAAACAGAAAATAAAGATAGAGTATATCATGTAATTCAATGATGCAAATTTCAGATAAGTGTATGGAGGTGCTGTGTTCCTTCCAAATCTCTGCTTTTCTACTGTTTTTATACAATCTTTGTCACTCCTTTCTATGGCAAGCTGTATATACGGCATCACTGTTGTCAATGGCTACATCCCATCCTCTCAGTGAAAATGGTCCAAATGCTCTGTCACAGCACGGCTAATCATCTGTCGGTTCTCGATCATGTTGGAATAGAATCCCTTGATTCTTTTGCGTTTGTCATCATGCCCAACAATCGCGAGTTTGAAGCTCGTCACAGTCATTCAATCCTGGAATCCTACTCGGAATACCACAGACAAGGTTAGACTTTCTGGATTCCCATGAATGCCGCCATCAATTCTAGCTTATACCACGAAGATTCTAATTAAGGAATCCAAGAGATATGCGCCCGGTCTAAGGTAGAACGGAAGTGGTTGTCAGTCACGCGTTCATAGGTCAGAATGATGATGAGTGTCACGGATCATCACATTCATCATGTTGAAGTGTAACGAATATCTTAGAAAAGAATAAGTCGAATTGAATAGAAAATAGTAGTACTTGCATTGAAACTTGAGGTATAGCAGAGCTCCACACACTTAATCTATGGTGTGTAGAAACTCCACTATTGAAAATACATAAGTGATAGTGGTCCAGGCATGGCCGAATGGCCAGCCCCCAAAATATGATGTGAATTCGAAAATAAAGGAGAAGGATCAGATATGTGGTCAAAAGACTAGATAGTCAAAGACCTCTAATAAACTAGTAAAAACTTCTATTTATACTAAACTAGCTACTAGGGTTTACAGAAGTAAGTAATTGATGCATAAATTCACTTCCGGGGCCCACTTGATTTGTGCTTGGGCTGAGCTTGATCTATCCACGAGCTGAGGCTTCTCTTGGAGTTGAACGCCAAGTTGTAACGTTGTTTGGGCGTTCAACTCTGGTTCGTGACGTGTTTCTAGCGTTTGACTCCAGAATGCAGCATGGAACTGGCGTTGAGCGCCAGTTTACGTCATCTAATTATGAATAAAGTATGGACTATTTTATATTGCTAGAAAGCTCTGGGTGTCTACTTTTCAACGCCGTTGTGAGCGTGCCATTTGGAGTTCTGTAGCTCCAGAAAATCCATTTTGAGTACAGAGAGGTCAGATTCCAACAGCATCAGTAGTCCTTTGTCAGCCTCCTATCAGAGTTTTGCTCATGTCCCTCAATTTCAGCCAGAAAATACCTGAAATCAAAAAAAAAATACACAAACTCATAGTAAAGTCCAGAAATGTGAATTTAGCATAAAAACTAATGAAAACATCCGTAAAAGTAACTAGATCATACTAAAAACTACCTAAAAACAATGCCAAAAAGCGTATAAATTATCCGCTCATCACAACACCAAACTTAAATTATTGCTTGTCCCCAAGCAACTGAAGATCAATTAGGATAAAAAGAAGAGAATATACTATAAATCTCAAAATATCAATGAAGCATGCTTTGCAGTTCCTTCAACTTCTTGTATTCCTTCCACTTTTGCATGCTTCATTTCCATCCTCTAAGCCATTCCTGCCCTGTAATCTCTGAAAACACTTAACACACATATCAAGGCATCTAATGGTAATAAGAGAAGATTAAATAAAAGAAAATAAAAGCCAAAGAAGCATGTTTTCAATCATAGAACAAATTCTGGGAAGGAATTGTAAAACATGCAAATCATATGAATAAATGTATGAATCATCATTGTTTATGACAAGATAAAATCCACTCAATTAAGCACAAGATAAGCCATAAAATAGTGGTTTATCACACCTCAATGAATCATCATTGCACATTCGAGTCCTCGACTCATCTCAATCACTGTCCAATCAACATTTCCATTCCAAGTCATCGACTTAGCTCAACTAATATCAATTTACATTTCAGTTATGAACTCAACGGTTCATCAGTTCTCATCTCATATACCAATCCTTCTTTACACGCCATCAAGCCCATTCTCAGAACACCAGAAACCTAAGCCACCATTTTCTAAGTTTTCAGAATAATATCAACTAAAACCCTTATGTTATTTCCCATGTCCTCATACTCAAAATTAAGCTCAAAAGTTTTAAAATGGTGTTATAGAAGCTTGCAATCTTGTTAGAAAGGTGAAATAGTTGAAAGGAAAACTTAAATTTGATAAACAGGGTGTGTGCGTACGCAAAGGGGTGTGCGTGCGCACACCTAGGAGAAGTTTTAAAAAGAGTGCGTACGCATAGAGGTGTGCGTACGCACAGGTACCGAAATTCACAATGTCTATTCGCTCTCACAACCTATGCCAGCGCCCTCAATGACTGACATTCCAAACGTGTGCGTGCGCACAGGGCTGTGCGTACACACAGGTTGCAATTCCTTATTTGGTATTAATGAGCGGATAATTTATACGCTTTTTGGCATTGTTTTTAGGTAATTTTTAGTAGGATCTAGTTACTTTTAGGGATGTTTTCATTAGTTTTTATGCTAAATTCATATTTCTGGACTTTACTATGTGTTTGTGTATTTTTCTATGATTTCAGGTATTTTCTAGCTGAAATTGAGGGACCTGAGCAAAACTCTGAAAAAAGTTTGACAAAGGACTGCTGATGCTGTTGGATTCTGACCTCCCTGCACTCGAAATGAATTTTATGGAGCTACAGAACTTCAAATGGCGCGCTCTTAATGGCGTTGGAAAGTAGACATCCAGAGATTTCCAGCAATATATAATAGTCTATACTTTATTCGAGATTAGACAACGCAAACTGGCGCTTAACGCCAGTTCCACGCTGTATTCTGGAGTCAAACGCCAGAAACACGTCACGAACCAGAGTTAAACGCCAAAAACACGTTACAACTTGGCGTTTAACTCCAAAAGAAGCCTCTGCACGTGTAAAGCTCAAGCTCAGCCCAAGCACACACCAAGTGGGCCCCGGAAGTGGATTTCTGCACTAATTACTTACTTATGTAAACCCTAGTAGCTAGTCTAGTATAAATAGAATATTTTATTATTGTATTAGACATCTTTGGATGTTTAGTTCCTAGACCTTGTGGGCTGGCCATTCGGCCATGCCTGGACCATCACTTATGCATTTTCAACGGTGGAGTTTCTACACACCATAGATTAAGGGTGTGGAGCTCTGCTGTACCTCGAGTTTTAATGCAATTACTACTATCTTTTATTCAATTTAAGCTTATTCCTATTCTAAGATATTACTCGTACTTCAACCTGATAGATGTGATGATCCGTGACACTTATCATCATCCGTCCCTATGAACGCGTGCCTGACAACCACTTCCGTTCTACAAGCGAGAGCTAGAGTGTGTGTCTCTTGGATTCCTGATGCCCTCGCCTGACAACCGAGCCTTCCATTCCGTGAGATCAGAGTCTTCGTGGTATAAGCTAGAATTGATGGTGGCATTCATGAGAATCTGGAAAGTCTAAACCTTGTCTGTGGTATTCTGAGTAAGATTTAGGGATTGAATGGTTGTGACGAGCTTCAAACTCGCGATTGTTGGGCGTGATGACAAACGCAAAAGAATTAATGGATTCTATTCTGACATGATCGAGAACCGACAGATGATTAGCCATGCTGTGACAAGAGCATTTGGACCTTTTTCACTGAGAGGACGGGATGTTGCCATTGATAACGGTGATGCCCTACATACAGCTTGCCATGGAAAGGAGTAAGAAGGATTAAAAGTAAGAAAGCAGTATGCTACAGAGATTCAACAGGGACAAAGCATCTCCATACACTTGTCTGAAATTCACACCAATGATTCACATAAGTATTTCTATCTTTATTTTCTGTTTATTTATTATTATTATTCGAAAACTCCATAACCATTTATTATCTGCCTAACTGAGATTTACAAGATGACCATAGCTTGCTTCATACCAACAATCTCCGTGGGATCGACCCTTACTCACGTAAGGTTTATTACTTGGATGATCCAGTGCACTTGCTGGTTAGTTGTGCGAAGTTGTAAAGAAAGTGCTGAGTTAGTAGATGCGCATACCAAGTTTAATACCATTATTAGAGATCATAATTTCGTGCACCGGGTATGTGCGCGCACAATCTGTACTAGCACTGTAAATAGATTGCCTGTCTCTGCGTGTGCATACGCATGGGTCTGTACGTGCGTAGAGGTTAAAAGTTTCGCAGAGGTGTGCGTGTGCGCACATACCAGAAATCACAAAATTCTGCAACTTTGCAGAATTTCAGATTTTTACACCAATCTTTGAATGATCATAACTTCCTCTACAAAAATTCAAATCTTACCATCTTTATATTGATTTGAAGAGTTTTCAATAAGATTTAATTACATATAATTTTTAACCAATTTTGAAAACTGAGGAAAAAGATATGATCAGACGAAGTTCACCAAAATTCCCTTTTTACCAAAAGTTCATAATTTACTAAATTTCTCAATTTCACAACTTAAACCAACAAAAACCAAATAAAGCCATTTTAAGGTCCATTTTTCACCAAAATTTACCCTTTGTGTCATATTCCACCCAACTTACCACATTTCCTTCACATCTCATCATCCTCAACCTCAACATCAAATATATGACTCTAAAATCAATCATCCACCAACACATTCACCAATCATCACTTTATCTCTATCAATTCTCATTATCAACCTCATTCATGCTTTATATCAAAGTTCCAACAATATGCAATCATTCAACAATCATCAAACATCATATCTCAATATCACCATTTCTCAACATAACAATATCAATTCAACATACAACATCAACCAACCATCATCAACAACCACATAAATCCAAACCTATCCTATGGGTCACGAGCCTAAGTATCCATGAATATTATATACTACATAGAGGAAACCGAAACCATACCTTGGCCGATTCCCAATATGCCAAAATCCCAAAATTGAGGCCAACCAAGTTTTCAACCACAATCCAAGCCACCAATCAACTCTACAAGCATCAATAATCACCAATAAGCTCCAATATTCATGCTAATATCACATATTTCACATAAATCAAAACATAATACTCACCATAAACCAATTTACAAAGGTTCAAGAACAACTCACCTTGCCCAACAGTTTTGGAAGCCAAAACTAATGTCAATTAAGGGCTAGAGTGTACCTAAACACTAAAAATCACAAAATTTCACATAATAAATACAAAACCCCAAAAACTCGAAATTCTTAGGGATGCTTGATAAACCCCAATTTTGTGGTTTATCTTATGCTTATTTTGGGGGATTTTATCACCTTTTCCCACATTTATTCAATGAAATAGCATGATTTTGCAGTTCTCCCTTGATTTGTGCTTAGATGTAAAAATATGCTTTTTAGGCCCTTAGATTGGTAATTTTAACTCACTTTAATTCCATTCAATGCCTTGATATTTTTGTTGAGTGATTTCAGGTTCATAAGGCAAGTATTGAATGGAAGAAATGAGGAGAAAAGCATACAAAGTGGAGAATGCATGAGGAAACCAAGATTGGGAATGCATCAATGGACGCACACACGTACAAGGTGTGCACGCGCAAAAGTGATTTCGCATAAAGATGCGCGCGCGTACATGCCGCGTCCGCGCGGATGAAGAAATAGCCAATCGACGCGTACGCGCCATGAAATCGCCCACAGCAATTTCTGAGCAGCCCAGGCCCACTTGCAACTTGTTTCTGAGTGTATTTCATGCAGAATTGAAGTCCAAGCAAAGGTGGAGCAATTCTTGGTAGCATTAGCATCATGTAGTGTAATTTCTAGAGAGAGAATCTCCCTCTTCTCTCTAGAATTAGGTTAGGTTAGGTTAATCTCTTCTAGATCTAGGTCCAATTTCATGTTTCCATCTCATTTCCTTTATGATTTCTTGCTTCTACTATTTCATTCTCATGGTTTGTAGTGTTAATTTTCCTCTTTGCTCTCTTTTGTAATCATGCACTCATGATGGATTTGGTTTATTTTTAATGCAATTTAATGTTTTATGTTCTTTTATTGTTGACTTGAGTTGTGATTTTATCTTTTCTTGTAATTGGTAGTTGTTAGATTTTATATTTCCTTACAATTTACTATGCTTTCCTTTTATGCCTTCCAAGTGTTTGACAAAATACTTGGAAGGATGTTAGGGTAGATTTTATGCTCTTGGCTTGGGAAGGTAACTTAGGAACTCTTGGGTTGCTAATGTCCAAGTGATTGATGATTGGGAGCCATTGACCTTAGATCTCACTAATTGAATTGGTGGAGAACTAAGACTTATGGACTTGGATTGACATAACTCATTTGACTCTCCTTTATTAGTTAGAGGATGACTTAATGGGGTTGATCCTTGCCAATTCTCATGTTGTGGTTAGTGATAAGGATAGAGATCCTTGACCACCAACCCTTGCCAAGGCCTTTTTGTTATTTGAATTTCCTTATCATTTACTTTTCATGTCTCTTATTCCAAAAAAAGCCCCAAAATATTCCTTCATAGCAAATAATTAACCACTTCATTACAATCCTTGTGAGATGACCCGGAGTACAAATACTCTGGTCAATTCTTATTTGGGGTTTGTACATGTGACAACACCATAATTTTAATTTGCTGAGAGAATTGTTTGTCAGTTGGGAACTATACTACCAACGGAATTATTTTGTACGAAATTACTAACCAACGCGATTCTCTGTATCAAATTAACGGCACCGTTGCCGGGGATCGCAATGGTGTAATGTTATTGGCTATTGTATATATTGTGAATAGCTTGATTTTTGGTTTGTTTGTTAGTTTTTGCTAGTTGTAGGATTTTTGTTCTCTTTGTTTCTTGTTAGATTTTGTTTTTATTTTCTCCTTCCCTACGAATTCTCATCACTTTGGCTATGAGTTTGGTTCTAACTATGTTGTAGGAGATGGAAATTACAATGACAACATGCATCAAGGATTTGAAGATCAAAGATGGGAGGATCCCTAAGCTTATGCACAACCTTCTTGGCAACAACCTCCTCCGGCTTCTTGTGGGTGTAATTCAAATCTTCATGCATACCAATCTAATGTATGTGATGACCCTCATTGTGGTTGCCAACCACAATCATCGTATGCATATGAACCCCCTCCTCAATATAGCCCTTCACCATACTCACAAGCCTCATACCACCATTCACCTCCATATGATCCTAACTCATATCCACCATACCAACCATCATATGAACCATATCTAGATCCACCACCACTCCAACATCCATACTCCCATGAACTACAAAATCGATACACACCACCTCAAGAATTTCACCAATATGAACCACCTTCCAATTACAACAACCTTCCCTTAAACAATGAACCCTCTCTTCCACCATCTTCTCCCGATGAATCCCCCAAGCTAGAATAGAGAGATCTTGAATCCCATCTCTTAAGGCGACAAGAGGAGGATGAAAAGAAGTTTGCAGAGTTAAGAGCAAAAATGGCTATCATAGTAGAAGCCATTGGTAACATAGTCTCATCCCGCCTAAGCTTGCGCGATCAAGGCACTCCCATTGTTGAATGTGGAGAAGCAACCAAAAAGCTTAGTGAGGTAGTGAACTTGAAGCTCAAAGGTGAAGAAGAGGAGTTAAAGCAAGAAGTGCAACAAGAGGAGAAGGTAGAGATGATTGAACCAAGAAAAGTAGTGGTTGGCACCTTAGGATATGTTGAGTACATAGAGAAATCACAAATTGAAGAGCCTTCTTCCATGGAGTTTGAAGTTGATGTTGAGGAGGAGAGTGCACAACCTCCAAGGCATAATGTGATTGAAGAATTGGAAGAAGTAACCCAAGAAATAGGTCCTCCTATTTATGATGATTCCGAATCAACATGTTATCCTTTTGAGCTTGATGAGTCCTTTCCCACTATGCTCGGAATTGATGAGGAGGTAGATTTCACTAAACCTCCTATTTATGATTTGAGTGATGGGGAAGAGCTTGAAGAACTTGGTGAAGAAGAATGGGAACATGAGAAAGTTCGGCAAGAGGTAAAGCGTGAAGAATCTTGCCAAATGGTGGAAGCCTCTAGAAGAGGATGGACGGGAGTGGAGCATGCTTTGTCAAGACCGTTGGGAACTCCTCCACCTAGGTTGTCATCTAATCCTTCATTTGAATGGGTAAAACTTCTAGCGCTTAGCTTTATTATCCCACTTGAATTTGGTTTGCTTGAGACGGATGGCCAACTTAGGGCGCTTTGCGGAATTAAGCGTAAGAGTAGGATGTTTAGTGGTTGCTGTTGTAAGTATAGGCTCATTATGATTGAAGCTCCAAGGAGCAAGGGTTGGAATAGTGCTCAATTGGATGGGTCTAGGAGGGTAGTTTGGTGCTTCTGTGAGAATTCATCTCTCTTGCCACCCGGAGAAAATCACCATGATCAACTCAAGGACGGGTGTGAAAACAAAGTGTAGGATCCCGGATCACACAAGGAGAATCAACTTTGGGAGCCCATGGTTTGTGAAGAACTCCATCAAAGCTTAGAGTTATTAACTTTGAATGATGAACCACAATGGAAGTCCAAGCATTGGTGGATGTTCAAGGATGGATTCAAGCACAAGCCACCTTGATGAGGAGCTCCCCATAAGTCCAACTTAAGGACAATAAACTAAAGTGCTAGGTGGGAGACACCCCACCATGGTAACATCTTTCCTTTTTGCTTTTCGTAAATATTGCTAATAATTAGTTTAAATTTACGTTTTTTTTGGTTAGATATGTTTATTTGGTAGTTTAGTATGTTAAATAAGGTTTTATGATGTTTTGGTAGTTGTTTGGAGGCTGGAATGCTTTGCTTGGTGTCAAAACATAAAAAAACTTTGAAAAACAGAGCACCATCCACGCGCACGCGCACTCCACGCATACGCGTGAACAAAGTAATTTCGACCATCCACGCGCACGCGCCATGGACGCGCACGCGTGGATTGAATGTTTCCACTTTCCATACATTCACCCGAGAGTTGTGCCTGAAGTGTGCCAACTTTGTGCCCCAAGGCACGCGCAAGCATACCTCACGCGTACGCGTCGCTACCATTTCATCAATCCACGCTTACACGGACATAACGCGTACGCGTGGATTACCCTGTTTCACCCACCTTCTTGTCTTCTTCTCCTTCCATTTCTTTCCTTCTTCTCTTCTTTTTCCACCCTTCAATCATCATCCAACACTACCAAACACAATCCATAACCACTTCTTTTAGTTAGTTAGTTAATTGTTTAATTAGTACATTTTCATTTTGTTTTCTATTTTTCTTCATAAGTGTTGGATTATTAATCTTGTTTACTATTTCTTGCTGCTGATTATTGATGAGATGTTATTTTAACATCATTGTTTTTAATCTTCATTGTTGGATTTCTTTGTTGAGGTTATATTTTATCACTTGGTTTTGAGTTTTCATGTTTAACATTTGTGAACACCAAGTGAATGTTACATTGCCTTTAAGCTTCTTAAATCTTTTAAATTGCATGTTTTCGCCACCATGCATTCATCATCCATTGTTAGGCAATTGTATACTATCATTGCATTTTTTAGGTAAAGCTTGTTTGTGAATTATCCTTATTCACATCACTTATTTCATGCATTGAGATTGTAGAATTGTGAAATTGGATCGAAACCTTACCTAGTGACATATTTTTGAGCTTTCTTAGCTTTGTGAACCATGCTTGCTATGTGACGGATTTCCACTTCTATCTTCTTTTTCCTAAGTTCCATAGCACCCATGTGTTTCACCTCTATGTCACTTAGGTGTTGCAAAAACTTCGATATGTGTCATTGATTGTTGTGTAAGTTTCATATACCATTTTGTTCACTAAGTCTACTTACACGTCAATCAATGTCCATGCATTATCCAATATCACAATTGCTTGATTAATTGCTTGAACGTTTCCATGCTTCTTCACTACTTGTTGGGTTGTTTTAGCCTATAAGTCTTTTAAAGTATCTCAAGCACACTAGAATGAGTGAAGTACATACTTCTTTTGTGTAATTGTGACATGGCTTTTAAATACTAGGGTGTGAGTTCTAAACTGCATGCAAGTTAGGACCCACACGCCTATTTTTCATCAATGTCACATTAACTCACTCACTCAATTCTAGTGAATTACCTCATTCCAACAATCCATGCTTCCTTGCTTGTGCATTTACTTGTCTTATTATCTCATATTTTCTATTTTCAGGATGAATCATCATAAGCAAAAATGGAAGCCGGAGAAGGACATGCAGCACTGGTTGACCTACCAGCTGAAGGTAGCAACAAGGAAAGTCATTGTACCCCCATTGCTCATCTTTGAATGCACCGAGGACGGTGCAAATTTTTAAGTGTTGGGAGGTCATTCGACCAATCGGCGCTTTTGGGTAACAAGTTTCTAATCCCAACACTTTTGCATTTTATTTTAGGATTTTTAGTTGCATTTTCTTATTTTGCACAAAAAAACACACAAACTCATAGTAAAGTCCAGAAATGTTAATTTAGCATAAAAACTAATGAAAACATCCCTAAAAGTAGCTAGCTCATACTAAAAAATATCTAAAAACAATGCCAAAAAGCGTATAAATTATCCGCTCATCACTCTCCATTGTTAGCCAATCTTGAGCCTATGCTTAACCCAATTGTTCATAATTGTAGCACATTACAAGCTTAAGTGAAAAGTAATAAAAGTCCCTTGTTTGGATCTTTGATTAGCTTAGGCTAGTGAGAGTGTTTATTATTCAAGTTTCGGAAGAATTGGGAACTTTAGGTAGAAATTAAAGTGTGTTTGTGTTTTTGTTGAAAAATTTTGGAAATTGGGTACACACTCATGTATTAATCATGTGTATACCGTATGCATTGATGTTCTTGTATATATTTCAGCTTGAAAAGAAAAAAATATATGAAAAAAGAAAAAAGAGAAAAAAAAGGGGGACAAAATGCCCTAAGTAAAGCTCAATAAAAAAAATCAATGCATATGTGTGGTGATCAAAAGAGAATGCATGAGTGTGTGAAAAAGTGAAGAATAGGTAGTTAGGTTTGTTTAGAATTGTATAGGTTGTCATAGGTTAGGTGGGAAGCTTAGGTTAATCAAAGATTCAAATTCTAGTCCACTTGACCATATACATCCTACCTTGACCCTAGCCCCATTACAACCTATGGAAAGCCCTCATGATATTTGTATGCATGCATAAAGTAATTGTTAATTGTTAGATGAAAAATAAATCTTGAAAAGCATGATTAGAGGAGAATTGAGTGAATCAACCCTATACACTTAGTGCCTAGAGCAGATACACATCCGGTGAGGGTTTGATCGCTCAATTACATGTCTCCACCCATGATCATCCTTTCTTGCAAGTTTGTAAAATCTTTCAACGATTCAATTCAATTGTCGGTTAATTTGATTGCTATTGCCTTAGCCATTGTGCTTGTATATGTATTCTTGGAAATTGACTTGTTTTGACCAAGTGGATGCATTCATATAGATAGATTGCATATGGATAGGTTGAATTTAGTTAGTTTGCATTGAAAAAATGTGATACCCTATTCTTGTCCTTCTTTATTCTTAGCATGAGGACATGCTTGGTTTAAGTGTGGGAAGATTTGATAAACCCCAATTTTGTGGTTTATCTTGTGCTTATTTTGGGGGATTTTATTACCTTTTCTCATATTTATTCAATGAAATAGCATGGTTTTGTAATTCTCCCTTGATTTGGGCTTAGATGTAAAAACATGCTTTTTAGGCCCTCAAATTGGTGATTTTAACTCACTTTAATTCCATTCGATGCCTTGATGTGTTTGTTGAGTGATTTCGGGTTCATAAGGCAAGTAATGGATGGACGAAATGAGGAGAAAAGCATACAAAGTGGAGAATGCATGAGTAAACCAAGATTGGGAATGCATCAATGGACGCGCATGCGTACAAGGTGCGCACGCGCAAAAGTGATTTCACATAAAGACGCGTGCGCGTACATGCCGCGTCCGCGCAGATGAAGAAATAGCCAATCGATGCGCACGCGCACATGGCGCGTACGCGCCGATGCTTTTCGTGGCCCACTAAAGTGAAATCGCCCCCAGCAATTTTTGAGCAGCCCAGGCCCACTTCCAACTTGTTTCTGAGTGTATTTCATGCAGAATTGAAGTCCAAGCAAAGGGGGAGCAATTGTTGGTAGCATTGGCATCATGTAGTGTAATTTCTAGAGAGAGAAGCTCCCTCTTCTCTCTAGAATTAGGTTAGGTTAGGTTAATCTCTTCTAGATATAGGTCCAATTTCATGTTTTCATCTCATTTCCTTTATGATTTCATGCTTCTACTATTTCATTCTCATGGTTTGTAGTGTTAATTTTCTTCTTTGCTCTCTTTTGTAATCATGCACTCATGATGGATTTGGTTTATTTTTAATGCAATTTAATGTTTGATGTTCTTTTATTGTTGATTTAACTTGTGATTTTATCTTTCTTGTAATTGGTAGTTGTTAGATTTTATCTTTCCTTGCAATATGCTATCCTTTTATGCCTTCCAAGTATTTGACAAAATGCTTGGAAGGATATTAGAGTAGATTTTACGCTCTTGGCTTGGGAAGGTAACTTAGGAACTCTTGAGTTGCTAATGTCCAAGTGATTGATGATTGGGAGCCATTGACCTTAGATCTCACTAATTGAATTGGTGGAGAACTAGGACTTATGGACTTGGATTGACATAACTCATTTGAATATCCTTTATTAGTTAGAGGATGACTTAATGGGGTTGATCCTTGCCAATTCTCATGTTGTGGTTAGTGATAAGGATAGAGATCCTTGACCACCAACCCTTGCCAAGGCCTTTTTGTTATTTGAATTTCCTTATCATTTACTTCTGATGTATCTTATTCCCAAAAATACCCCCAAAATATTCCTTCATAGCCAATAATTGACCACTTCATTACAATCCTCATGAGATGACCCGGAGTCCAAATACTCCGGTTAATTCTTATTTAGGGTTTGTACATGTGACAACACCATAATTTTAATTTGATGAGAGAATTATTTGTCGGTTGGGAACTATACTACCAACGGAATTATTTTGTGCGAAATTACTAACCAACGCGATTCTCTGTATCAAGTTAATGGCACCTTGCCGGGGATCGCAATCGTGCAATGTTATTGGCTATTTTATATATTGTGAATAGCTTGATTTTTGGTTTGTTTGTTAGTTTTTGCTAGTTGTAGGATTTTTGTTCTCTTTGTTTCTTGTTAGCTTTTGTTTTTATTTTCTCCTTCACTATGAATTCTCATCACTTTGGCTGTGAGTGTGGTTCTAACTATGTTGTAGGAGATGGAAATTATAATGACAACATGCATCAAGGATTTAGAGATCAAGCGTGGGAGGAGCCCCAAGCTTATGGACAACCTTCTTGGCAACAACCTCCTCTGGCTTCTTATGGGTGTAATTCAAATCTTGATGCATACCAATCTAATGTATGTGATGACCCTCATCGTGGTTGCCAACCATAATCATCATATGCATATGAACCCCCTCCACAATATAGCCCTTCACCATACTCACAAGCCTCATACCACCATTCACCTCCACATGATCCTAACTCATATCCGCCATACCAACCATCATATGAACCATATCTAGAGCCACCACCACTCCAACACCCATACTCCCATGAACTACAAAATCCATACACACCACCTCAAGAATTTTACCAATATGAACCACCTTCCAATTACAACAACCTTCCCTCAAATAATGAACCCTCTCTTCCACCATCACCTCCCGATGAAGCCCCCATGCTAGAATTGAGAGATCATGAATCCCATCTCTTAAGGCGACAAGAAGAGGATGAAAAGAAGTTTGTGGATTTAAGAGCAAAAATCGCTATCATAGTAGAATCCATTGGTAACATAGTCTCATCCCGCTTAAACTTGTGCGATCAAGGCACTCCCATTGTTGAATGTGGAAAAGCAACCAAAAAGCTTAGTGAGGGAGTGAACTTGAAGCTCAAAGGTAAAGAAGAGGAGTTAAAGCAAGAAGTGCATCAAGAGGAGAAGGTAGAGATGATTGAACCAAGGAAAGTAGTGGCTGGCACCTTAGGATATGTTGAGTACATAGAGAAATCACAAATTGAAGAGCCTTCTTCCATGGAGTTTGAAGTTGATGTTGAGGAGGAGAGTGCATAACCTCCAAGGCACAATGTGATTGAAGAATTGGAAGAAGTGACCCAAGAAATAGGTCCTTCTATTTATGATGATTCCGAATCAACATTTGATCCTTTTGAGCTTGATGAGTCCTTTCCCACTATGCTTGGAATTGATGAGGAGGTAGATTTCACTAAACCTCCTATTTATGATTTGAGTGATGGGGAAGAGCTTGAAGAACTTGGTGAAGAAGAATGGGAACTTGAGAAAGTTTTAGCAAGAGGTAAGTATGAAGAATCTTGCCAAGTGGTGGAAGCCGTTAGAAGAGGATGGACGGGAGTGGAGCATGCTTTGTTAAGACTGTTGGGAACTCCTCCACCTAGGTTGTTGTTCCGAGGGTTTACCTGAAACGTGTAGCTCGGTCGTCTGGAGAGGCCCGAGGTGGGGGTCCGGTGACCCGAGCTTGATTATGCAGGATGGTTGGTGGTTGTACCTGCAATGACACTCCGATGCTTAAGTTAGCATGGGTCCAAGCAGATATGTGTAGATTTGGAATGAATGCCATACCTGGGTGCTCCAGTGTATTTATAGTAGTTGGCCGTGATCTTCCCAGGATAAGATATTCTTATCTTATCTTATCTATGGGAGTTCTATCTTTATCTTTGTGGAACCGCCTTTTCCAGGCCTTTTCGGCCTTTAGGTTTGGGCTGCGTTCCTTTTGATGGGCCTTCCTTGCTCTTATGTCCGAGGTCCGACCTTTAGGTGTGAGCTTTAGGATAAGGTCGGACCTCTTGCGAATTTGCCGAGTTGGAGGACCTCGGTCAGGGTATGAACAGTGCCCCTGCCCGAGTTCGTCCTTTTTGGGAGGTCGTGCTCGGGCATAGTAGTCTGTTTTTCAAAATTCAAAATGGCCGTTCCTGCATTTATTGCATTTTACCGTTTTTCCTCGATTTCCGTTCGGGCTCTGTGAAGGCTTTATTTATTGCTCCTTTCCTCCTTTCTGCGTTTTGTTTTTCGTTGCTTCTTCTTTCCCTTTTGTTTTGCTTTCCGGAATCTTTCTTTGTGCGTCTTTCCGGGGTTTCCTCTGTGCCGTCGTTCGTTCTCTTTGCTTCGGAGCTCTTCGTCTTCGCCTCTTCTTCCAGGTTTGTTTCCGTGTTTCTCTTTTCTTGTGATCGTATGCTTCTGTCCTTTTGTGTGGCTCTTGCTTATTTCTTTTCTTTATGCCTGGGTTGCCCCAAAAGAGGTGCCGCCATTGCTGAATGTTTTTATATGGGGGGGCTCTTTTTTGATCCTTAGTGTCTTTGTTCTGTATTGCCCCACTTCTCGTTTTGTTTTTCACTTTGCTGCATGGTCTTCGTGCTTGTTTTCTTTATGTGATTCTTTGCTTGCTGTTGTGTTCTTCTTTGTAGGTAAGAACTTTATGTCTCGAAAGGTTCTTCAAGCGATGTCGACTAAAATTCCATGTGGTCTTGATTGGGTAGATCCTATTCCTCTAAAAGTCCTTTCTGTGGTAGATTCTGAGTACTTAGCTAGGTTCCGTAGGCATTGTAGCATATGTGAAAATAGAGAGTCTGAGAGGGATTATGAACTAGTAGCCCCAGATTCCGAGGAGAGAGTGTGCTTCCCGCCCCTAGATAGTTCCGAGAAGCTCTTCTTTTATGCTTATGATTGTTTTTTCTCTAAGCTGAGTGTCCGACTTCCCTTTACCAATCTGGAGTCCGAGGTGTTATGGTCTTGTAATCTTGCTCCTACGCAGCTCCATCCAAATTCTTGGGCGTTTTTAAAGCTGTTTCAACTTTTGTGTCAGTTTTTGGGCGTTGCTCCCTCTATTTCTCTTTTTTCCTATTTGTTTGTGTTGACGAAGCCGGGGTCGGGTGGAGGAAAGGTATCTTGGGTCTCTTTTAGGGCTAACCAGGGAAGGAAGTTTTGTACCCTGTATGATGAGTCTTTTCATGATTTTAAGAACTTTTATTTCAAGGTCCGGGCTACTGGAGATGTCCGACCTTTCTTTCTAGATGAGAGTGGGGAGCCTTCTTTTCCTCTTTGTTGGCAGGAGAATGTAGTGTCTACTAAGTATACCCTTGAGAGTCTAGATGAGGTGGAGCAGGCTTTTGTGGGTGTGGTAAGCAGTTTATGGGGTCGGGCACTTCACTTGGACACGAAGAAAATGTTGGGAGATCCAAGCCTTCTCCGTTCCGAGTTAGGTAGTTCCCGACCTCTCCGAGATTCATCTTTTTTAGTATTTTGGCTTTGCTTGTTTTGGTGGAATTTCTGTTGTGGTAATCCTTTTCTTTTATTTTCTGCAGAGATGTCTTCTCAGGCGGATTCCATGAAGTACCTTCGTCGGACGAAGAAGTCTGTGGCTGCTCGAAATATCGAGGCTGGGGAGGCTTCTGCCCGATCTTCTCCGAAGAAGACTACTGTGGGTGTCACTACTCGGTCGAAGACTATTCCGACTCCCCAGTTCCGACCTATAAATCAAGATCCTCCGACATCTGGACCTGCTACCTCTTCTCCTCCTTCATCCTCGGGTCCTCCTCCCAAGAAGCAGAAGACCTCTCAAGAGCTTGCTGGTTTTAATGATAAGGATTTTGATGCTCTTGGTTGGGTTGAACAGCATATTCTCCCTCAGACCTTTATTTCTACTGATGATGTGTCTATGGAGCACCATTTTCAGTATATGGCGCGGAGCTGTGTCCGGATGGCTAGTCTTCACGCCGCTATTGCCCGAGAGTTCAAGAAATCCCCCCTTGGCGCGACCAGTTCCCGACTTGAGAAGGCTCAGTCTGAGTTTGAGAGGATTAGTGAGCTGAAGGCTGCTAGGATTGCTGAGCTGGAGGCATCTTTGGAGAAGGAGAAAGCTAAAGCTACCGCGGCTGTGGCGGCAGCGAATGCATCTGAGGAGATGGCGAAGGCGGCGAAGGAGAGCTATACTCGGACATATGCCGAGCTTGTGGAGACAAAGGAGAGGTTGCAATCCGCTCAGGATGATTTTTACGAGTTAGAAGGACACGTGGCTAAGGGTATGGATGCTATGTTTGAGAATTTGAAGGCTCAGGTCCGGGTTCTTGCTCCTGACCTGGATCTGAGTTTATTCAGTACGGATAATGTTGTTGTGGAGGGAAAGATTGTTCCTGCTCCCAACGAGGATGAGGTTCCGGTGTCTGACCCTAAAGTTCCGGTTGCGGACCCGACTTTACCTTTGGCCGGGGAGGGATCTGATGTGGAGGTTTTAAACCGAGATGATGGTGCCGTCAATGCTGTCCCGATTTCTATGTTTCCTCCGCAGCCTTCTGCCGATGTGGAGTCCGGGAAGGATCTTGGTTCCCTGTAATCCTTTTATCTTTGGTTTTTTGCCCGGCCTGTGGGCTCTTTTTTGGATGCTTTGAACACCTTTTTGCTATTAGCTACTTGTAGTAACTTTTTTAGCTTATTATGCGGTGTTTGCTCGCGTTTTGACTTTTAGCTCAAATTTATGAATTTTAGTTGTTTTTGGATAACAACCTTTTAGCTAGCGCTTTTTCCTCGAAACTTTGTTTTTTCCTTTTGATTTCGTTTTTTCGCTTGTACTTTTTAGTTGTTTTTGTATAGCAACTTTTTAGTAAGCGTTTTCGAAATCTTTGTTTTCGCCGTTTTAAGGCTTCTTTCTCGGATCCGGGCTTTTTCTCGGACCTCGGGTGGGGCGGTCGAGTACTTCCTTTTGTTGGGTCCGACCTTGTCGTTGGTCGGCCTTTTAAGTTATTTTTGTAATCTCTTTTTATTTGGCTTTTTGAGCCTTTTCAGAGTTGCTTTTATAACTTCTCACATTAATTTGAACCTCGTCGCTTTATCTTTGCCGACCTTGTGTGGTCTCTTGGCAATGATTTTTTGCGTTTTGCCGAGCATAAATTAATGCGCCTTGGCGGGGTACTTTTCAGGATTTGTTTCATCACGAGGAAGAGGAAAAGAAAATAGAAAAATTTGATTAGTATTAAAAAAGAAAGAATATTTATAGAGTGTTTACCCTTGACTAGGTCGGGTGCCTTACTTGACCGGGTGTCTCATTAAAAAACCCTTGTAGGGAAAAAGAGTACACCTCGGGTTTTCTTTTTCTAGCTGTAGTATCGTCTTAGATTACAGGCGTGCCAGGCCCTGGGCAACTCATTGCCTTCTAGGTCAGATACTTTGTAATAGCCTGTTCCTAAGACTTCTGTTACCTTGTAGGGCCCTTTCCAATTTGCAGCTAGCTTTCCTTCTCCCGACTTTTGTGTTCCGATGTCATTTCGGATTAGAATCAGGTCGTGAATGGAGAGGCTTCATTTTATTACTTTCTAATTGTATCTGAGGGCCGTTCGCCGTTTTAAGGCTTCTTCTTGGATCCGAGCTCTTTCTCGGACCTCGGGGAGGAGGTCGAGTTCTTCCCTTTGTGCCTGCGGGTTACCTTTTCGTTGTAGAAGATTGTTCTAGGTGACCCTTCATCTATTTCGATAGGAATCATTGCCTCCATCCCATAAGCTAGTCGGAATGGCGATTCTCCCGTTGTAGAGTGTAGAGTTGTCCGATATGCCCATAGCACCTGGGGGAGCTCCTCGGCCCATGCCCCTTTGGCCTCTTGGAGTCTTCGTTTTAACCCGGCCAAGATGACTTTATTTGCAGCCTCTGCTTGTCCATTGGCTTGTGGGTGCTTGACTGAGGTGAATTGCTGTTTGATTTTTAATTCGGCCACCAAGTTCTGAAAACTTGTGTCCGTGAACTGTGTTCCATTGTCTGTTGTGATGGAGTAGGGGACTCCGAACCTTGTGACGATGTTTTTGTATAGGAATTTGTGGCTTTTCTGAGCCGTGATGGTGGCTAAGGGTTCAGCTTCGATCCACTTTGTGAAGTAGTCGACCCCTACTATGAGGTATTTGACTTGCCCCGGTCCTTGGGGGAACGGGCCGAGTAGGTCAAGTCCCCATTTTGCGAAGGGCCATGGTGCGGTGATGCTGATAAGATCTTCGGGTGGTGCCTTGTGAAAATTGGCGTGTTTTTGGCAGGGGGGCATATTCTCACAAATTCCGTTGCGTCTCTTTGCAAGGTCGGCCAGTAGAACCCGGCTCGGATTACTTTCTTGGATAATGCCCGAGCTCCGAGGTGGTTCCCACACATGCCTCCGTGGACTTCTTCGAGGACGCTCTTTGTTTCTGAGGTCGGGACGCACCTAAGGAGGGGGCTTGAGAATCCTCTTCTGTATAATACGTCGTGAATTAGTGTATAATTCTGGGCGTCTTTCGTGAGTCTTTTAGCTTCCTTTCTTTTGGCGGGGAGAGTTCCCGACTTCAGGTAGTTGAGTATGGGGGTCATCCATCCTTGCTGTTGGTTGGATATATTTAGCGTTTCTTCCTCTCTTAGTAAGGAGGGAGATTGTAAGGTTTCCTGGAGGAGACTTCTGTTGTTGCCTCCGGGCTTGGTGCTGGCAAGCTTTGAGAGGGCGTCTGCCCGGGCGTTTTGTTCCCGAGGTATGTGCTGGATCTGTATCCCTGAAAAGTGGCGTAATTGTGCCTGTGTTTGGTCCAGGTATTTTTTCATAGTTGGGTCTTTGGCTTGGTAGCTTCCATTTACTTGTGATGTGACGACCTGGGAGTCGCTGAAGATCGTGATTTTCTGGGCTCCGACCTCTTCGGCTAGCTTTAGACCTGCTAGTAGGGCCTCGTATTTGGCTTGGTTGTTCGAAGCCTGGAACTCGAATTTTAGGGATAGTTCTATCCGCGTTCCTTGGTCGCTTTCGAGTATAACCCCGGCTCCGCTTCCAGTTTTGTTTGAGGACCCGTCGACATACAGGTTCCATGAGAGTGGGGTTCCAGGGGTCTCAGTGTATTCTGCGATGAAGTCGGCTAGATACTGAGATTTTATGGCCGTCCGGGTTTCATAGTGGAGGTCAAACTCGGACAGTTCCACCGCCCATTGCAGTATTCGTCCTGCCAGGTCTGTTTTTTGGAGGATGTGTCTCATGGGTTGGTTCGTCCGGACTTTGATGGTGTGGGCTTGAAAGTAGGGACGGAGCCTCCGAGCTGTGAACACTAGGGCGTAGGTGAATTTTTCTATCTTCTGATAGTTTAATTCGGCCCCTTGTAGTGCCTTGCTTACAAAGTATATGGGGTGTTGTCCTCGGTCATTTTCTCGTATTAACGCTGAAGCGACTGCTCGATTTCCAACCGAGAGGTATAGTACGAGTTCTTCTCCATTTAAAGGTCGAGTTAGGATTGGTGGCTGCCCGAGGAATTCCTTGAATTCTTGAAAGGCTTTTTCGCACTCCAGGGTCCATGAGAAGGGTTTCCCTTTCTTTAGGAGTGAGTAGAGAGGTAGTGATTTTATTGCCGATCCTGCCAAGAATCTTGATAGGGCGGCTAGCCTTCCATTCAGTTGTTGTACTTCTTTGACACATGTCGGGCTCTTCATATTGAGTATCACTTGGCATTTGTCCGGGTTTGCTTCGATGCCCCTTTGAGTCAGCATGAAGCCTAAGAATTTTCCGGCTTCTGCGGCGAAGGTGCACTTTGTCGGGTTAAGTCTCATGTTGTGTTTTCTGAGGGTGCCGAAGATACTGGTGAGGTCGGTCAGCAAGTTTCTGTCTTCTTGTGTCTTTACTAGCATGTCGTCGACGTACACCTCCAGCTGTAGTCCGATGTGCTCTGAGAACACTTTGTTCATTAGCCTCTGGTAGGTTGCCCCTGCGTTCTTCAGCCCGAAGGGCATTTCTATGTAGCAGTAGTTTGCCCTTGGGGTTATGAACGAGGTTTTTTCTTGGTCGGGTCCGTACATCGGGATTTGATTGTATCCCGAGTATGCGTCCATGAAGGAGAGATATCTATAGCCTGAGGCTGCGTCTACCAAGGCGTCGATGTTTGGTAGTGGATATGGGTCTTTGGGGCAGGCTTTATTGAGATCCGTGTAATCGACGCACATCCTCCATTTTCCGTTGGGCTTTTTTACCAGGACCACGTTTGCGAGCCATAGGGGGTATTTTACTTCCCTAATGAACCCTGCATCTAGCAGTGCTTGTACTTGTTCTTCTATTGCTTGCATGCGCTCGGGTCCGAGCTTCCGGCGTCTTTGTTGGACAGGTCGGGATCCCGGGTAAACTGATAGCTTATGGCACATCAGGTCGGGGCTTATGCCTGGCATGTCGGAGGCTTTCCAGGCGAAGAGGTCGGAATTCTCCCTTAAGAGGGTTATGAGTTCCTCTTTTAGGCCCGTTTCGAGGTTTGCTCCTATGTTTGTTATTTTTTCAGGTGTGTTCCCAATCTGGACTTTTTCGGTCTCTTCCTCTGGTTGTGGCCGAAGATCTTCTCGGGTTTGAACTCGTCTGAGTTCTATCGTGTTGACCTCCTTCCCTTTTAGGCTCAGGCTTTCGTTGTAGCATCGCCGCGCTAGTTTTTGGTCGCCTTTTAGGGTAGCGATTCCTTTTGCGGTAGGGAACTTCATACAGAGGTGTGGGGTCGAGACTATAGCTGCCAGTCTGTTTAGGGTTGGTCGCCCAATGAGGGCATTGTATGCTGAAGTGACGTCGACTATAGTGTAGTCGATGCTTAATGTTTTGGATTGCTCGCCTCTTCCAAAGGTAGTGTGTAGCGAGATGTATCCTAAGGGATGGATCGGAGTATCCCCTAGTCCAAATAGGTCGGTGGGATAGGCCTTTAGTACTTTTTCTTCAAGTCCGAGCTTGTCGAAGGCCGTTTTGAACAGGATATCTGCTGAGCTTCCCTGGTCAATCAGGGTTCGATGTAAGTTGGCGTTTGCTAGGATAATGGTGATTACCATTGGATCGTCGTGTCCGGGAGTTATCCCTTGAGCATCTTATCGGGTAAATGAGATAGTGGGTAATTCGGGCAGGGGACTGTCTTCTCGGACGTGATAGATTTCTTTGAGGTGTCTTTTTCGCGAGGATTTGGATATTCCTCCGCCTGCAAAACCTCCATTTATCATGTGAACATGTCTTTCAGGGGTTCGCGGGGTTTGTTCGGCCCGATCTTCGTTGTCTCCCCGCCTTCTCTTCCTGGTCTCTTCTCCTTTCTCTGCTATGTATCTGTCGAGTTTTCCTTCTCTGGCTAGCTTTTCTATAACATTTTTTAGGTCGTAGCAGTCGTTAGTAGAATGACCGTAGAGCTTGTGATATTCACAATATTCGGACCGATCTCTCCCCGCTTTCTTGTGTTTTAGCGGTCGGGGCGGTGGGATCTTTTCGGTGTGGCATACTTCTCTGTAGACGTCTACCAGCGAGACTCGGAGGGGGGTGTAGTTGTGGTACTTCCGTGGCTTGTCCGAGTTGGGTTCTTCTTTCTTCTTCTGTTCCCGATCCCGATCTCGGAGTGGGTAGGTTGATTCCTTCCTAGAAGAGTCTTTTAGCTGGGAGGTTTCCTCCATGTTGATATATTTTTCTGCCCGCTCCTGCACCTCGTATAGGGAGGTCGGGTATCGTTTGGATAGGGATTGGCTAAACGGTCCCTCTTTTAGGCCGTTTGCTAGTCCCATGATGGCTGCTTCAATGGGCAAGTGTTGTATGTCCAGGCAGGCTTTGTTGAATCGCTCCATGTATTCTCGGAGAGTTTCTTGGTTACCTTGTTTGATCCCGAGTAGACTGGGGGCATGTTTTGTCTTGTCCTTTTGAATAGAGAATCTTGTTAGGAATTTTTTGGTTAAGTCTTCGAAGCTGGTGATTGATCTTGGTGGCAGGTTGTCGAACCACTTCATGGCTGACTTGGTGAGAGTGGTGGGGAAGGCTTTGCACCGAATCGCGTCGGAGGCGTCGACTAGGTACATTCTGCTTCTGAAGTTGCTGAGGTGATGACTTGGATCGGTGGTGCCGTCGTAGAGGTCCATATCGGGTGGTTTGAAGTTTCGCGGTACCTTCTCCTTCATGATCTCTTGCGTGTAGGGATCGTGGTTGCCCTCGGTGGTGGTGCCGCGTTCTGTCCGGTCTTTCAGGTTGGCCTCTATTTTCCGCAGTTTTTCTTCTAATTCTCTGCGCTTTCGAGCTTCCCTTTTCAGATCTTGTTCAGTTTCTTTCTGCTTTTTTATGTCCTCCTCGAGTTGTTTTAGTCGGTTTTGTTGTGCTCGGACTGCTTCTAGAATTTCTGAGCTCTTCTCTTTTTCGGAATTTTGTGGATCTTTGTTTGGGAGTGATGCTTTTGGGCGATTCTGTTTGTTTCCTCCTGGAGTACGTGGTGATAAAGGGCTGTCCGGTCGTTCTCCGGTGTCAATTTCGTCCTCTTGTTCAGAAGCGGCGTGCTCATTGTTGAGAGGTTCATCCGCCATGGTAGAGGGATGACTTCCAGGTTCCCCGGCAACGGCGCCATTGTTCCGAGGGTTTGCCTGAAACGTGTAGCTCGGTCGTCTGGAGAGGCCCGAGGTGGGGGTCCGGTGACCCGAGCTTGATTATGCAGGATGGTTGGTGGTTGTACCTGCAATGACACTCCGATGCTTAAGTTAGCATGGGTCCAAGCAGATATGTGTAGATTTGGAATGAATGCCATACCTGGGTGCTCCAGTGTATTTATAGTAGTTGGCCGTGATCTTCCCAGGATAAGATATTCTTATCTTATCTTATCTTTGGGAGTTCTATCTTTATCTTTGTGGAACCGCCTTTTCCAGGCCTTTTCGGCCTTTAGGTTTGGGCTGCGTTCCTTTTGATGGGCCTTCCTTGCTCTTATGTCCGAGGTCCGACCTTTAGGTGTGAGCTTTAGGATAAGGTCGGACCTCTTGCGAATTTGCCGAGTTGGAGGACCTCGGTCAGGGTATGAACAGTTGTCATCTAATCCTTCATTTGAGTGGGTAAAACTTCTAACTCTTAGCTTTATTATCCCATTTAAATTTGGTTTGCTTGAGACGGATGGCCAACGTAGGGCGCTTTACGGAATTAAGCATAAGAGGAGGATGTCTAGTGGTTGGTGTTATAAGTCTAGGCTCATTATGGTTGAAGCTTTAAGGAGCAAGGGTTGGACTAGTGCTCAATTGGATGGGTCTAGGAGGGTAGTTTGGTGCTTCTGTGAGAATTTATCTCTCTTGCCACCCAGAGAAAATCACCATGATCAACTCAAGAACGGGTGTAAAAACAAAGTGTGGGATCCCAGATCACACAAGGAAAATCAGCTTTTAGAGCCCACGGTTTGTGAAGAACTCCATCAAAGCTTGGAGTTATTAACTTTGAATGATGAACCACAATGGAAGTCCAAGCATTGGTGGATGTTCAAGGATGGATTCAAGCACAAGCCACCTTGATGAGGAGCTCCCCATAAGTCCAACTTAAGGATAATAAACAATAGTGCTAGGTGGGAGACACCCCACCATGGTAACATCTTTCGTCCTTCCTTTTTGTAAATATTGCTAATAATTAGTTTAATTTTATGTTTTGTTTGGTTAGATATGTTTATTTGGGAGTTTAGTATGTTAAATAAGGTTTTATGATATTTTGGTAGTTGTTTGGAGGTTTGGAATCCTTGGCTTGGTGTAAAAAATAGAAAAATTTTGAAAAACAGAGTACCATCTGATGAGCGGATAATTTATACGCTTTTTGGCATTGTTTTTAGGTAGTTTTTAGTAAGTTCAAGCTACTTTTAGGGATGTTTTCATTAGTTTTTATGTTTAATTCACATTTCTGGACTTTACTATGAGTTTGTCTGTTTTTCTGTGATTTCAGGTAAATTCTGGCTGAAATTGAGGTACTTGAGCAAAACTCTGAAAAAGGCTGACAAAAGGACTGCTGATGCTGTTGGATTCTGACCTCCCTGCACTCGAAATGGATTTTCTGGAGCTACAGAACTCTAAATGGCGCGCTCTCAACGGTGTTGGAAAGTAGACATCCAGGGCTTTCTGGAGTTGAAAGCCAAGTTCATGCTGCTGTCTGGAGTTAAACGCCAGAAAAAAGTCATGATCCGGAGTTGAACGCCCAAAACACGTCATAACTCGGAGTTCAACTCCAAGAGAAGCCTCAGCTCGTGGATTGATCAAGCTCAGCCCAAGCATACACCAAGTGGGCCCCGGAAGTGGATTTATGCATCAATTACTTACTCATGTAAACCCTAGGAGCTAGTTTATTATAAATTGAACATTTAACTATTGTATTAGAGGTCTTTGATCATTCGGTCTTGTGACCACATGGGGGCTGGCCATTCGGCCATGCCTGAACCTTTTACTTATGTATTTTCAACGGTGGAGTTTCTGCACACCATAGATTAAGGGTGTGGAGCTCTACTGTACCTCAAGTATTAATGCAATTCTATTTTCTTCTATTCAAATCTCTCTTATTCTTATTCCAAGATATTCATTCGTACCCAAGAACATGATGAATGTGATGATTATATGACCCTCATTATCATTCTCACTTATGAACGCACGTGATTGACAACCACTTCCGTTCTACATGCAACAGAGCTTGAATGTGTATCTCTTAGATTCCCCAACAGAATCTTCGTGGTATAAGCTAGATAGATGGCGGCATTTATGAGGATCCAGAAAGTCTAACCTTGTCTGTGGTATTCCGAGTAGGATCCTGGGAATCCGGAAAGTCTAACCTTGTCTGTGGTATTCCGAGTAGGATTCCGGTAAGGAATGACTGTGACGTGCTTTAGACTTGCAAGTGCTGGGCGTTAGTGACAAACGCAAAAGAATCAAGGGATTCTATTCCAGTAGGCGCGGGAACCAACCAGTGATTAGCCGTGCTGTGACAGAGCGCGTGAGCGTAGTTTTCACTGCGAGGATGGGATGTAGCCTTCGGCCAGGTGATGCCTTCAGACGATTAGCCATGCGAGTGACAGCCGCAAAGGACCATTTTCCCGAGAGGATTGAAAGTAGCCATCGTCGAACGGTGAACCCCTATACACAGCTTGCCATGGAAAGGAGTAAGAAGGATTGAGTTGAAGCAGTAGGAAAGCAGGCATCCTTGAGCCATACAGCATCTCCATATGCTTATCTGAAATTCCCACCAATGAATCTGCATAAGTATTCTATCCCTTTTATTATTTCTTCTTTTTATTAATTTTCGAAACCATAAACAAATTTAATCTGCCTAACTGAGATTTACAAGGTGACCATAGCTTGCTTCATACCAACAATCTCTGTGGGATCGACCCTTACTCGCGTAAGGTTTATTACTTGGACGACCCAGTATACTTGCTGGTTAGTTGAACGGAGTTGTGAAACAACCGATGCCATAATAATGATTTCATACTAATACAAAGAACATGGATCACAATTTCGTCCACCACCATCTACGCACACGTGCACTCCACGCGTACGCGTGAACCAAGTAATTTCGACCATCCACGCGCACGCGCCATGGACGCGCACGCGTGGATTGAATATTTCCACTTCCCATACATTCACCCGAGAGTTGTGCCTGAAGTGTGCCAACTTTGGGCCCCAAGGCACGGGACGCGTACCTCACGCGTACGCGTCGCTACCATTTCATCCATCCACGCTTACACGTACATGACGCGTACGCGTGGATTGCTGGTGCACGAAATTGTGATCAACACTTTTCAAAACATAAACAATCCCTAGTAATGGCTCCAAGGACTTGGTGCTCAATACCATGGCATAAACACAACTTCGCACAACTAACCAGCAAGTGCACTGGGTCGTCCAAGTAATAAACCTTACGCGAGTAAGGGTCGATCCCACGGAGATTGGTGGTATGAAGCAAGCTATGGTCACCTTGTAAATCTCAGTCAGGCAGACTCAAATGGGTATAGTGGTAACGAATAAAGCATAAAGATAAAGATAGAGATACTTATGTATATCATTGGTGTAAGAGCTTCAGACAAGCGTATGAAGATGCCTTCCCTTCCGTCTCTCTGCTTTCCTACTGCCTTCATCCAATCCTTCTTACTCCTTTCCATGGCAAGCTCATGTAGGGTTTCACCGTTGTCAATGGCTACCTCCCATCCTCTCATTGGAAATACGTCCCTGATGCTCTGTCACAGCATAGGCTAACCATCTGTCGGTTCTCAATCAGGCCGGAATAGAATCCAGTGATTCTTTTGCGTCTGTCACTAACGCCCCGCCCTCAGGAGTTTGAAGCACGTCACAGTCATTCAATCATTGAATCCTACTCAGAATACCACAGACAAGGTTAGACCTTCCGGATTCTCTTGAATGCCGCCATCAGTTCTTGCCTATACCACGAAGACTCTGATCTCACGGAATGGCTGGCTCGTTTGTCAGGCGAGCACTCGGTTGTCAGGCGATCAACCATGCATCATGCAATCAGAAATCCAAGAGATAAACACTAGGGCCTCGAATGCTTGTAGAACAAGAATGGTTGTCAGTCACCTTGTTCATAGGTGAGAATGATGATGAGTGTCACGGATCACCACATTCATCAAGTTGAAGAACAAGTGATATCTTGGACAAAGAACAAGCGGAATTGAATAGAAGAACAATAGTAATTGCATTAATACTCGAGGTACAGCAGAGCTCCACACCTTAATCTATGGTGTGTAGAAACTCCACCGTTGAAAATACATAAGAACAAGGTCTAGGCATGGCCGAATGGCCAGCCTCCCAATGATCTAAGATAGCATAAAACTCAAAGATAGGTACCAAGATTAGATTTTTAAAATACAATAGTAAAAGGTCCTACTTATAGAAAACTAGTAGCCTAAGGTGTACAAAGATGAGTAAATGACATAAAAATCCACTTCCGGGCCCACTTGGTGTGTGCTTGGGCTGAGCAATGAAGCATTTTCGTGTAGAGACTTCTCTTGGAGTTAAACGCCAGCTTTTATGCCAGTTTGGGCGTTTAACTCCCATTTAGGTGCCAGTTCCGGCGTTTAACGCTGGAATTTCTTGAGGTGACTTTGAACGCCGGTTTGGGCCATCAAATCTTGGGCAAAGTATGGACTATCATATATTGCTGGAAAGCCCAGGATGTCTACTTTCCAACGCGGTTGAGAGCGCGCCAATTGGGCCTCTGTAGCTCCAGAAAATCCACTTCGAGTGCAGGGAGGTCAGAATCCAACAGCATCTGCAGTCTTTTTCAGTCTCTGAATCAGATTTTTGCTCAGATCCCTCAATTTCAGCCAGAAAATACCTGAAATCACAGAAAAACACACAAACTCATAGTAAAGTCCAGAAAAGTGAATTTTAATTAAAAACTAATAAAAATATACTAAAAACTAACTAGATCATACTAAAAACATACTAAAAACAATGCCAAAAAGCGTATAAATTATCCGCTCATCACAACACCAAACTTAAATTGTTGCTTGTCCCCAAGCAACTGAAGATCAAATAAGATAAAAAGAAGAGAATATGCAATGAACTCCAAAAACATCTATGAAGATCAGTATTAATTAGATGAGCGGGGCTTTTAGCTTTTTGCCTCTGAATAGTTTTGGCATCTCACTTTATCCTTTGGAACTCAGAATGATTGGCTTCTTTAGGAACTCAGAATCCAGATAGTGTTATTGATTCTCCTAGTTAAGTATGATGATTCTTGAACACAGCTACTTTATTGAGTCTTGGCTGTGGCCCAAAGCACTCTGTCTTCCAGTATTACCACCGGATACATACATGCCACAGACACATAATTGGGTGAACCTTTTCAGATTGTGACTCAGCTTTGCTAAAGTCCCCAATTAGAGGTGTCCAGGGTTCTTAAGCACACTCTTATTGCCTTGGATCACAACCTTATTTCTTTCTTTTTCTCTTTTTTTTTTTCGTTTTCTCCACTTTTTTTTCGTTTTTTTTTTTCGCTTGCTTCTTCTCTTTTTTTTTTGTATTCACTGCTTTTTCTTGCTTCAAGAATCATTTTTATGATTTTTCAGATCCTCATTAACATGTCTCCTTTTTCATCATTCTTTCAAGAGCCAACATTCATGAACCACAAATTCAAAAGACATATGCACTGTTCAAGCATACATTCAGAGAACAAAAGTGTTGCCACCACATCAAAATAATTAAACTGTTATAAAATTCAAAATTCATGTAATTCTTTTCCTTTTTCAATTAAGAACAATTTATTTAAGAAAGGTGATGGATTCATATTCATAGCTTTAAGGCATAGACACTAAGACACTAATGATCACAAGACACAAACATAGATAAACATAAGCATAAAAATTCGAAAAATAGAAGAATAAAGAACAAGGAAATCAAGGAACGGGTCCACCTTAGTGATGGCGGCTCTTCCTTCCTCTTAAAGGTCCTATGGAGTGCTTGAGCTCCTCAATGTCTCTTCCTTGCCTTTGTTGCTCCTCTCTCATGATTCTTTGATCTTCTCTTATTTCATGGAGGAGAATGGAGTGTTCTTGGTGCTCCACCCTTAGTTGGTAATGGGCTTATCCTCATCAATGGTGATGTCTCCCTCTATGTCAACTCCAACTGAATAACAGAGGTGACAAATGAGGTGAGGAAAGGCTAACCTTGCTAAGGTGGAAGACTTGTCCGCCACCTTGTAGAGTTCTTGGGCTATGACCTCATGAACTTCCACTTCTTCTCCAATCATGATGCTATGGATCATGATGGCCCGGTCTAAAGTAACTTCGGACCGGTTGCTAGTGGGAATGATTGAGCGTTGGATAAACTCCAACCATCCTCTAGCCACGGGTTTGAGGTCATGCCTTCTCAATTGAACCGGCTTGCCTCTTGAATCTCTCTTCCATTGTGCGCCCTCTTCACATATGATTGTGAGGACTTGGTCCAACCTTTGATCAAAGTTGACCCTTCTTGTGTAAGGATGTTCATCTCCTTGCATAATAGGCAAGTTGAACGCCACCCTCACACTTTCCGGACTAAAATCCAAGTATTTCCCCCGAACCATTGTGAGATAATTCTTTGGATCCGGGTTCATACTTTGATCATGGTTCTTGGTGATTCATGCATTGGCATAGAACTCTTGAACCATCAAGATTCCGACTTGTTGAATGGGGTTGGTAAGCACTTCCCAACCTCTTCTTCGGATCTCATGGCGGATCTCCGGATATTCACCCTTTTTGAGTGAAAAGGGGACCTCGGGGATCACCTTCTTCAAGGCCACAACTTCATAGAAGTGGTCTTGATGCACCCTTGAGATGAATCTATCCATCTCCCATGACTCGGAGGTGGAAGCTTTTGCTTTCCCTTTCCTCTTTCTAGAGGTTTCTCCGGCCTTGGATGCCATAATAGTTATGGAAAAATGAAAAAGTAACGCTTTTACCACACCAAACTTAAAATGTTTGCTCGTCCTCGAGCAAAAGAAGAAAGAAGAGAGTAGAAGAAGAAGAAATGAGGAGGAGGGAGATGGTGGTGTATTCGGCCAAAGAGGGGGAGAAGTGTTGTTTAGGTTGTGTGAAAATGAAGGGGTGAAGAAGGGTTTATATAGGAGAGAGGGGAGATGAGGTTCGGCCATTATGGGTGGGTTTAGGAGGGAAAGTGGTTTGAATTTGAAGGGTGAGGTTGGTGGGGTTTTATGAAGGATGGATGTGAGTGTTGAAGAGAAAGATGGGATTTGATAGGTGAAGGGTTTTTGGGGAAGAGGTGTTGAGGTGATTGGTGAATGGGGGAAGAAGAGAGAGAGTGGTGGTGGGGTCCTGTGGGGTCCACAGATCCTGTGGTGTCAAGGAAAAGTCATCCCTGCACCAAATGGCATCAAAATTCACGTTTTGAGCCATTGCTGGCGTTAAACGCCGGGCTGGTGCCCATTCCTGGCGTTTAACGCCAGGTTTTTGCCCTTTTCTGGCGTTTAACGCCAGTCTGGTGCCCCTTTCTGGCGTTAAACGCCCAGAATGGTGCCAGACTGGGCGTTAAACGCCCATCTGCTAGGCTTACTGGCGTTTGAACGCCAGCAGCATCTTCCTCCAGGGTGTGCTGTTTTTCTTCTTGTTTTTCATTCTGTTTTTGCTTTTTCAATTAATTTTTTGACTTCTTATGATCATCAACCTACAAAATAAAATAAAATAACAAAAGAAAATATGTAAAATATAATATTGGGTTGCCTCCCAACAAGCGCTTCTTTAATGTCAGTAGCTTGACAGAGGGCTCTCATGGAGCCTCACAGATACTCAGAGCAATGTTGGAACCTCCCAACACCAAACTTAGAGTTTGAATGTGGGGGTTCAACACCAAACTTAGAGTTTGGTTGTGGCCTCCCAACACCAAACTTAGAGTTTGACTGTGGGGGCTCTTCTTGACTCTGATTTGAGAGAAGCTCTTCATGCTTCATCTCTATGGTGACAGAGTGATATCTTTGAGCCTTAAACACAAAGGATTCTTCATTCACTTGAATGATCAATTCACCTCTATCAACATCAATCACAGCCTTTGCTGTGGCTAGGAAAGGTCTGCCAAGGATGATGGTTTCATCCATGCATTTCCCAGTCTCTAGGACTATGAAATCAGTAGGGATGTAATGGTCTTCAATCTTAACCAAAACATTCTCTACAAGTCCATAAGCTTGTTTTCTTGAGTTGTCTGCCATCTCTAGTGAGATTTTTGCAGCTTGTACCTCAAAGATCCTTAGCTTCTCCATTACTGAGAGAGGCATGAGGTTTACACTTGACCCTAAGTCACACAGAGCCTTCTTGAAGGTCATGGTGCCTATGGTACAAGGTATGGAAAACTTCCCAGGGTCTTGTCTCTTTTGAGGTAATTTCTGCCTAGACAAGTCATCCAGTTCTTTGATGAGCAAAGGAGGTTCATCCTCCCAAGTCTCATTTCCAAATAACTTGTCATTCAGCTTCATGATTGCTCCAAGGTATTTAGCAACTTGCTCTTCAGTGACATACTCATCCTCTTTAGAGGAAGAATACTCATCAGAGCTCATGAAAGGCAGAAGTAAGTCCAATGGAATCTCTATGGTCTCATTTTGAGCCTCAGATTCCCATGGTTCCTCATTGGGGAACTCAGTGGAGGTCAGTGCACGCCCATTGAGGTCTTCCTCAGTGGCGTCCACTGCCTCTTCTTCCTCCCAGAATTCGGCCATGTTTATGGCTTTGCACTCTCCTTTTGGATTTTCTTCTGTTTTGCTTGGGAGAGTACTTGGAGGGAGTTCAGTAGCTTTCTTGCTCAGCTGTCCCACTTGTGCCTCCAAATTTCTAATGGAGGACCTTGTTTCATTCATGAAACTTTGAGTGGTTTTAATTAGATCAGAGACCATGGTTGCTAAGTCAGAGGGGTTCTGCTTAGGATTCTCTGTCTGTTGCTAAGAAGATGATGGAAAAGGTTTGCCATTGTTAAACCTGTTTCTTCCACCATTATTATTGAAACCTTGTTGAGGTCTCTCTTGATTCTTCCATGAGAGATTTGGGTGATTTCTCCATGAAGAATTATAGGTGTTACCATAGGGTTCTCCTAGGTAATTCACTTCTTCCATTGAAGGGTTCTCAGGATCATAAGCTTCTTCCTCAGATGAAGCATCCTTAGTACTGCTTGGTGCATTTTGCATTCCAGACAGACTTTGAGAAATCAAATTGACTTGTTGAGTCAATATCTTATTCTGAGCCAAAATGGCGTTCAGAGTATCAATCTCAAGAACTCCTTTCTTCTGACTTGTCCCATTGTTCACAGGATTTCTCTCAGAAGTGTACATGAATTGGTTATTTGTAACCATTTCAATGAGCTCTTGAGCTTCTATAGGCGTCTTCTTCAGATGAAGAGATCCTCCAGCAGAGCTATCCAAGGACATCTTGGATAGTTCAGAGAGACCATCATAGAAAATACCTATGATGCTCCATTCAGAAAGCATGTCAGAAGGACATCTTCTGATCAATTGTTTGTATCTTTCCCAAGCTTCATAGAGGGATTCTCCATCCTTTTGTCTGAAGGTTTGGACTTCCACTCTAAGCTTACTCCATCTTTGTGGTGAAAAGAACTTTGCCAAGAAAGCATTCACTAGCTTTTCCCAAGAGTCCAGGCTTTCTTTAGGTTGAGAGTCCAACCATATTCTAGCTCTGTCTCTTACAGCAAAAGGGAATAGCATCAGTCTATAGACCTCAGGGTCAACTCCATTAGTCTTGACTGTGTCACAGATTTGCAAGAATTCAGCTAAAAACTGATGAGGATCTTCCATTGGAAGTCCATCGAACTTGCAATTCTGTTGCATTAGAGAAACTAATTGAGGCTTAAGCTCAAAGTTGTTTGCTCCAATGGCAGGGATAGAGATGCTTCTCCCATAGAAGTCGGGAGTAGGTGCAGTAAAGTCACCCAGCAGCTTCCTTGCATTGTTTGCATTATTATTGTTTTCGGCTGCCATGTCTTCTTCTTCTTTGAAGAACTCGGTCAGGTCCTCTAAAGAGAGTTGTGCTTTGGCTTCTCTTAGCTTTCTCTTCAAGGTCCTTTCAGGTTCAGGGTCAGCTTCAACAAGAATGCCTTTGTCTCTGCTCCTGCTCATATGAAAGAGAAGAGAACAAGAAAATGTGGAATCCTCTATGTTACAGTATAGAGATTCCTTGAGGTGTCAGAGGAAAAGAGAAATAGAAAGAAGAAGGAGAAGAAAAATTCGAACTTTAATTAGATAAGGTTCGAATTGTGCATTGAGAAGGAGTGGTACTCCATAAATAGAAGGATGTGAGAAGGAGGGAAGTAATTTTTCGAAAATTAATTAAAATATTTTGAAAACATTTTTGAAAAACACTAATTGATTTTCGAAAATAAAAGTGGAAAAGACATCAAGTGATTTTTGAAAAAGATTTTTTTTTTAATTAGAAGTTAAAAAGATTTGATTGAAAACTATTTTGAAAAAGATGTGATTAAGAAGATATGATTGGTTTTAAAAAGATGTGATTGAAAAGATATGATTTGAAAACAATTTTAAAAAAGATTTGATTTGAAAAAAATTTAAAAAGATTTGATTTTAAAAATTAATGACTTGCCTAACAAGAAAAGATATGATTCAAACATAAAACCTTCCTCAACAGAAAAGGCAAAAAATGTTCAATCAAATCATTAATTGTTAGTAAGTATCTTTGAAAAAGGAAAGAAATTGATTTTGAAAACATTTGATTGAGAAGATATGATTTGAAAAAGATTTGATTTTGAAAAACTTTGAAAACTTGAAAAAATTTGATTTGAAAAACAAAATCTTCCCCCTAGCACCATCCTGGCGTTAAACGCCCAGAATGGTATCCATTCTGGCGTTTAACGCCCAAAATGCACCCTTTTTTGGCGTTAAACGCCCAACCAGGTACCCTGGCTGGCGTTTAAACGCCAGTCTGCCTTCTTCACTGGGCATTTTTGAATGCCCAGCTTTTTCTGTATAATTCCTCTGCAGTATGTTCTGAATCTTCAATTCTCTGTATTATTGACTTGAAAGGACACAAATTGAAAATATTTTTGGATTTTTAATAATCAAAATGCAACAAGAATCAAATAACAATGCATGCAAGACACCAAACTTAGCAGTTTGTATACTACTGACACTATATGAGACACATAAACACTCAAGTCAAAAGAATTCAAAGATCAGAGTAAGAAATCATCAAGAATTACTTGAAGATCCTTAAGACACATGAATGAATGCATGCAATTGACACCAAACTTAAGATGAGACACTAGACTCAAGCAAGAAACATACAATATTTTTGGTTTTTATGGTTTTTGTGAATTTTTTTGTGATTTTCGAAAATTAAGTGGAAAAAGATATCAAAATTCTTAATGAGAATTCCAGGAATCAGTGCAATGCTAGTCTAAGACTCCGGTCCAGGAATTAGACATGGCTTCACAGCCAGCCAAGCTTTCAAAGAAAGCTTCGGTCCAAAACACTAGACATGGCCAAAGGCCAGCCAAGCCTTAGCAGATCACTGCTCCAAAAGCAAGATCAACAAGCTCTTGTGATGATAAGTTGAAACCTCGGTCCAATGAGATTAGACATGGCTTTACAGCCAGACAGATTTCAGCAAATCATCATGAAACTCTAGAATTCATCTTCAAGAATTTCGAAAAAAAATAAATGCCTAATCTAAGCAACAAGATGAACCGTCAGTTGTCCATACACAAGAACAATCCCCGGCAACGGCGCCAAAAACTTGGTGTTGTTGCCGGATCAAAACTTGGCACTGTTATTGCAGAGAACAAATGCGAAACCGTAGTTAGGACATTTAATTCCCCGGCAACGGCGCCAAAAACTTGGTGCACGAAATTGTGATCAACACTTTTCAAAACATAAACAATCCCTAGTAATGGCTCCAAGGACTTGGTGCTCAATACCATGGCATAAACACAACTTCGCACAACTAACCAGCAAGTGCACTGGGTCGTCCAAGTAATAAACCTTACGCGAGTAAGGGTCGATCCCACGGAGATTGGTGGTATGAAGCAAGCTATGGTCACCTTGTAAATCTCAGTCAGGCAGACTCAAATGGGTATAGTGGTAACGAATAAAGCATAAAGATAAAGATAGAGATACTTATGTATATCATTGGTGTAAGAGCTTCAGACAAGCGTATGAAGATGCCTTCCCTTCCGTCTCTCTGCTTTCCTACTGCCTTCATCCAATCCTTCTTACTCCTTTCCATGGCAAGCTCATGTAGGGTTTCACCGTTGTCAATGGCTACCTCCCATCCTCTCATTGGAAATACGTCCCTGATGCTCTGTCACAGCATAGGCTAACCATCTGTCGGTTCTCAATCAGGCCGGAATAGAATCCAGTGATTCTTTTGCGTCTGTCACTAACGCCCCGCCCTCAGGAGTTTGAAGCACGTCACAGTCATTCAATCATTGAATCCTACTCAGAATACCACAGACAAGGTTAGACCTTCCGGATTCTCTTGAATGCCGCCATCAGTTCTTGCCTATACCACGAAGACTCTGATCTCACGGAATGGCTGGCTCGTTTGTCAGGCGATCAACCATGCATCATGCAATCAGAAATCCAAGAGATAAACACTAGGGCCTCGAATGCTTGTAGAACAAGAATGGTTGTCAGTCACCTTGTTCATAGGTGAGAATGATGATGAGTGTCACGGATCACCACATTCATCAAGTTGAAGAACAAGTGATATCTTGGACAAAGAACAAGCGGAATTGAATAGAAGAACAATAGTAATTGCATTAATACTCGAGGTATAGCAGAGCTCCACACCTTAATCTATGGTGTGTAGAAACTCCACCGTTGAAAATACATAAGAACAAGGTCTAGGCATGACCGAATGGCCAGCCTCCCAATGATCTAAGATAGCATAAAACTCAAAGATAGGTACCAAGATTAGATTTTTAAAATACAATAGTAAAAGGTCCTACTTATAGAAAACTAGTAGCCTAAGGTGTACAAAGATGACTAAATGACATAAAAATCCACTTCCGGGCCCACTTGGTGTGTGCTTGGGCTGAGCAATGAAGCATTTTCGTGTAGAGATTCTCTTGGAGTTAAACGCCAGCTTTTATGCCAGTTTGGGCGTTTAACTCCCATTTAGGTGCCAGTTCCGGCGTTTAACGCTGGAATTTCTTGAGGTGACTTTGAACGCCGGTTTGGGCCATCAAATCTTAGGCAAAGTACGGACTATCATATATTGCTGGAAAGCCCAGGATGTCTACTTTCCAACGCCGTTGAGAGCGCGCCAATTGGGCCTCTGTAGCTCCAGAAAATCCACTTCGAGTGCAGGGAGGTCAGAATCCAACAGCATCTGCAGTCCTTTTTAGTCTCTGAATCAGATTTTTGCTCAGATCCCTCAATTTCAGCCAGAAAATACCTGAAATCACAGAAAAACACACAAACTCATAGTAAAGTCCAGAAAAGTGAATTTTAATTAAAAACTAATAAAAATATACTAAAAACTAACTAGATCATACTAAAAACATACTAAAAATAATGCCAAAAAGCGTATAAATTATCCGCTCATCAATTGCCCTGTTTCACCCACCTTCTTTTCTTTTTCTCCTTCTATTTCTTTCCTTCTTCTCTTCTCTTTCCACCCTTCAATCATCATCCAACATTACCAAACACCATCCATAACCACTTCTTTTAGTTAGTTAGTTAATTGTTTAATTAGTACATTTTCATTTTGTTTTCTATTTTTCTTTATAAGTATTGGATTATTAATCTTGTTTACTGTTTCTTGCTGTTGATTATTGATGAGATGTTATTTTAACATCATTGTTTTTAATCTTCATTGTTGGATTTCTTTGTTGAGGTTATATTTTGTCACTTGGTTTTGAGTTTTCATGTTTAACATTTTTGAACACCAAGTGAATGTTACATTGACTTTAAGCTTCTTAAATCTTTTAAATTGCATGTTTTGGCCACCATGCATTCATCATCCATTGTAAGGAAATTGTATACTATCATTACATTTTTTTAGGTGATGCTTGTTTGTGAATTATCCTTATTCACATCATTTATTACATGCATTGAAATTGTAGAATTGTGAAATTGGATCGAAAGCATACCTAGTGACATATTTTTGAGCTTTCTTAGCTTTGTGGACCATGCTTGTTATGTGATGGATTTCCACTTCTATCTTCTTTCTCCTAAGTTCCATAGCACCCATGTGTTTCACCTCTATGTCACTTAAGTGTTGCAACAACTTCAATATGTGTCATTGATTGTTGTGTAAGTTTCATATACCATTTTGTTCACTAAGTCTACTTACACGTCAATCAATGTCCATGCATTATCCAATCTCACAATTGTTTGATTAATTGCTTGAATGCTTCCATGCTTCTTCACTACTTGTTGGGTTGTTTTAGCCTACAAGTCTTTTAAAGTATATCAAGCACACTAGAATAAGTGAAGTGCATACTTTTTTTGTGTAATTGTGACATGGATTTTAAATACTAGGGTGTGAGTTCTAAACCGCATGCAAGTTAGGACTCACACGCCTGTTTTTCATCAATGTCATATTAACTCGCTTGTGCATTACCTCATTCCAACAATCCATGCTTCCTTGCTTGTGCATTTACTTGTCTTATTATCTCCTGTTTTCTATTTTCAGGATGAATCATCATAAGCAAAAATGGAAGCAGGAGAAGGACATGCAGCACCGGTTGACCTACCAGCTGAAGGTAGCAACTAGGAAAGTCGTCGTACTCCCTTGCTCATCTTTGAATGCAATGAGGACGGTGCAAATTTTTAAGTGTGGGGAGGTCATTCGACCACTCGGCGCTTTTGGGTAACAAGTTTCTAATCCCAACACTTTTGCATTTCATTTTAGGATTTTTAGTTGCATTTTCTTATTTTGCATAAGTATATATTAAGCTTAGTCAAAATAACAAAATTTTTCAAGAATTTTATCTATAGGGCACCCCAATTGATTGAAATTTTTTTTTGTTTAGAACTTGCTTGAATTATATATTTTGTGGATCATGTTTTTGAGCTAAGAACACAAGCATGTGAGATTTGAGACTAATTGTGTGGTTACATCATACATAACCACTTATTTTCATTCTTGTGTGCATTATTCTCTTCCTATGAGTGTAATCTTTGATTTGTTTGATTCTTTATGTCCATTATTTTGTGTATATATGCATTTATATGATTGAGGCCATTGTTCAAATAGCTCACTTACCCAAATAACCTACCTTTTACTCTCCATTGTTAGCCAATCTTGAGCCTATGCTTAACCCAATTGTTCATAATTGTAGCACATTACAAGCTTAAGTGAAAAGCAATAAAAGTCCCTTGTTTGGATCTTTGATTAGCTTAGGCTAGTGATAGTGTTTATTATTCAAGTTTGGAAAGAATTGGGAACATTGGGTAGAAATAAAAGTGTGTTTGTGTTTTTGTTGAATAATTTTAGGAATTGGGTACACACTCATGTATTAATCATGTGTATACCGTATGCATTGATGTTCTTGTATATATTTTAACTTGAAAAGAGAAAAATATATGAAAAAAGAAAAAAGAGAAAGAAAGGGGGACAAAATGCCCTAAGTAAAGCTCAATAAAAAAAAATCAATGCATATGTGTGGTGATCAAAAGAGAATGCATGAGTGTGTGAAAAAGTGAAGAATGGGTAGTTAGGTTTGTTTAGAATTTTATAGGTTGTCATAGGTTAGGTGGGAAGCTTAGGTTAATCAAAGATTCAAATTCTAGTCCACTTGACCATATGCATCCTACCTTGATCCTAGCCCCATTACAACCTATGGAAAGCCCTCGTGATATTTGTATGCGTGCATAAAGTAATTGTTGATTGTTAGATAAAAAAACAAATCTTGAAAAGCATGATTAGGGGAGAATTGAGTGAATTAACCCTATACACTTGAGCTCCTAGAGCGGATACACATCCGGTGAGGGTTCGATCGCTCAATTACATGTCTCCACCCATGATCATCCTTTCTTGCAAGTTTGTAAAATCTTTCAACGATTCAATTCAATTGTGCGTTGATTTGATTGCTATTGCCTTAGCTCTAGTGCTTGTATATGTATTCTTGGAAATTGACTTGTTTTGACCAAGTGGATGCATTCATATAGATAGATTGCATATAGATAGGTTGCATTTAGTTAGTTTGCATTGAAAAAATGTGATACCCTTTTCTTGTCCTTCTTTATTCTTAGCATGAGGACATGCTTGGTTTAAATGTGGGGAGATTGATAGACCCCAATTTTGTGGTTTATCTTGTGCTTATTTTGGGGGATTTTATCACCTTTTCTCACATTTATTCAATGAAATAGCATGGTTTTGTAATTCTCCCTTGATTTGTGCTTAGATGTAAAAACCTACTTTTTAGGCCCTTAAATTGGTGATTTTAACTCACTTTAATTCCATTCGATGCCTTGATGTGTTTGTTGAGTGATTTCAGGTTCATAAGGCAAGTATTGGATGGAAAAAATGAAGAGAAAAGCATACAAAGTGGAGAATGCATGAGGAAACCAAGATTGTGAATGCATCAATGGACGTGCACGCGTACAAGGTGCGCACGCGGAAAAGTGATTTCGCATAAAGACACGCACGCGTACATGCCACGTCCGCGTGGATGAAGAAATAGCCAATCAACGCGCACGCGCACATGGCGCGTACGCACCGATGCTGCTCGTGGCCCATGATGAGCGGATAATTTATACGCTTTTTGGCATTGTTTTTAGTATGTTTTTAGTATGTTTTAGTTAGTTTTTAGTATATTTTTATTAGTTTTTAGTTAAAATTTACTTTTCTGGACTTTACTATGAGTTTTTGTATTTTTCTGTGATTTCAGGTATTTTCTGGCTGAAATTGAGGAACCTGAGCAAAAATCTGATTCAGAGGCTGAAAAGGACTGCAGATGCTGTTGGATTCTGACCTCCCTGCACTCAAAGTGGATTTTCTGGAGCTAAAGAAGCCCAATTGGCGCGCTCTCAACGGCGTTGGAAACTAGACATCCTAGGCTTTCCAGCAATGTATAATAGTCCATACTTTTCCCGAGATTTGATGGCCCAAACCGGCGTTTCAAATCAGCTCAAAACTGTCCAGCGTTAAACGCCGGAACTGGCACAAGAATGGGAGTTAAACGCCCAAACTGGCACAAAAGCTGGCGTTTAACTCCAAGAAAAGTCTCTACACATGAAAGCTTCAATGATCAGCCCAAGCACACACCAAGTGGGCTCGAAAGTGGATTTTTATGTCATTTACTCATTTCTGTAAACCCTAGGCTACTAGTTCTCTACAAATAGGACCTTTTGCTATTGTATTTGATATCTTTTGATCACTTTAGATCTCTAGATCATCTTTTGATCATGTTTTTATGATTGAACCCTCTTTGGGAGGCTGGCCATTCGGCCATTCCTAGACCTTGTTCTTATGTATTTTCAACGGTGGAGTTTCTACACACCATAGATTAAGGTGTGAAGCTCTGCTGTACCTCGAGTATTAATGCAATTACTATTGTTCTTCTATTCAATTCAGCTTATTCTTATTCCAAGATATTCATTCGCACTCAAGAACTTGATGAATGTGATGATTATGTGACGCTCATCATCATTCTCACTTATGAACGCGTGCCTGACAACCACTCCCGTTCTAAAAGCAAACAAGGCTTGAATGTTTATCTCTTGGATTCCTTAATCGGAATCTTCGTGGTATAAGCTAGAATTGATGGCGGCATTCAAGAGAATCCGGAAGGTCTAAACCTTGTCTGTGGTATTCTGAGTAGGATTCAATGATTGAATGACTGTGACGAGCTTCAAACTCCTAAAGGCTGGGCGTTAGTGACAGACGCAAAAGAATCAATGGATTCTATTCCAACCTGATTGAGAACCGACAGATGATTAGCCATGCCGTGACAGGGTGCGTTGAACATTTTCACTGAGAGGACGAGACTGTAGCCACTAACAACGGTGATGCCCAACATACAGCTTGCCATGGAAAGGAGTAAGAAGGATTGGATGAAGACAGTAGGAAAGCAGAGAGACGGAAGGGACAAAGCATCTCCATACGCTTATCTGAAATTCTCACCAATGAATTACATAAGTATCTCTATCCTTGTTTTATGCTTTATTCATAAATCACCCATAACCATTTGAATCTGCCTGACTGAGATTTACAAGATGACCATAGCTTGCTTCATACCAACAATCTCCGTGGGATCGACCCTTACTCGCGTAAGGTTTATTACTTGGACGACCCAGTGCACTTGCTGGTTAGTTGTGCGAAGTTGTGATAAAGAGTTGAGATTACAATTGAGCGTACCATGTTGATGGCGCCATTGATGATCACAATTTCGTGCACCAAGTTTTTGGCGCCGTTGCCGGGGATTGTTTCGAGTTTGGACAAGTTCATCTTGTTGCTTAGATTAGGTATTTTTCTTCAGAGTTATTAAGAATGAATTCTAGTGTTTCAAGGTGATGTTCTTATCATCACCAAAGCTGATTGATTCTCATCAATTTAGCTCTTGAATGCAATGTCCTGCTGAAGCTTGGCTAGCCATGTCTAATTTCTTTAGACTGAAGCTTTAGACTAACATTGCATGATTCCTGGAATTCTCATTAACAATTTTGATACCTTTATTTTCTTTTCCACTTAATTTTTGAAAAATCCAAAAAAAATTACAAAATCATAAAAACAAAAAATATTGTATGTTTCTTGTTGAGTCTAGTGTCTCATGTTAAGTTTGGTGTCAATTGCATGTTTCTGTTCTTCTTGCATTCATTCATGTGTCTTAAGTAATCTTCAAGATGTTCTTGATGATTTCCTTGCTCTGATCTTTGAATTCTCTTGACTTGAGTGTTTTGTTGTTTCTCATGTGCATTCTCATTTGTTCGTGTCAATAGTATACAAACTTCTAAGTTTGGTGTCTTTCATGCATTGTTTATTTGATTTTAGTTGCATTTTGATTATTCCTCATCATTAAAAATCCAAAAATATTTTAAATTTGTGTCTTCTCAAGTCAATAATACAGAGAATTGAAGATTCAGAACATACAGCAGAGGAATTACACAGAAAAAGCTAGGCGTTCAAAACGCCCAATAAGGAAGGCAAACTGGCGTTTAAACGCCAGCCAGGGTGCCTGGCTGGGTGTTTAACACCCAAAAGGGTAGTGCTTTGGGCGTTAAATGCCAGAATGTGCACCATTCTGGGCGTTTAACGCCAGGATGGCACAAGAGGGAAGACTTTGTTTTTAATGCAAATTTTTTTCAAGTTTTCAAAATTTTTCAAAATAAAATCTTTTTCAAATCAAATCTTTTCAATCAAATCTTTTTCAAAATCAATTTCTTTCCATTTTCAAAGATACTTGCTAACAATTAATGATTTGATTCAATATTTCAAGTATGTTGCCTTTTCTGTTAAGAAAGGTTTAATGTTTGAATCATATCTTTCCTTGTTAGCCAAGTCATTAATTTTCAAAATCAAATCTTTTTTAAATTGTTTTTCAAATCATATATTCTCAATCACATCTTTTTAAAACCATAACTTTTCAATCATATCTTCCTAATCACATCTTTTTCAAAATAGTTTTCAATCATATCTTTTTGATTTTTAATTTCAAAATCTTTTTCAAAAATCACTTGATTTCTTTTCCACTCTTGGTTTTCGAAAACCAATTAGTATTTTTCAAAATGTTTTTAAAATCTTTTACTTAATTTTCGAAAATTTCTTCCCCTCTTCTCACATCCTTCTATTTATGGACTAACACTATTCCTCAATGCACAATTCGAACTCCATCTTTCATTGATAAGTTCGAATTTTCTACCTCTTCCTTTTATTTTTATTTTCCTCTGACACCTCAAGGAATCTCTATACTGTGACATAGAGGATTCCATATTTTCTTGTTCTCTTCTCTTTCATATGAGCAGGAGCAAAGACAAAATCATTCTTGTTGAGGCTGACCCTGAACCTGAAAGGACCTTGAAGCGAAAGCTAAGAGAAGCTAAGGCACAACTCTCTGTAGAGGATCTAACAGAAATCTTCAAAGAAGAAGAACCCATGGCAGCCGAAAACAACAACAATGCCAACAATGCAAGGAAGGTGCTGGGTGACTTTACTGCACCTACTCCCGACTTCTATGGGAGAAGCATCTCTATCCCTGCCATTGGAGCAAACAAGTTTGAGCTTAAGCCTCAATTAATTTCTCTAATGCAACAGAATTGCAAGTTCCATGGACTTCCATTGGAATATCCTCATCAGTTTTTAGCTGAATTCTTGCAAATCTGTGACACTGTCAAGACTAATGGGTTGAAACTGAGGCCTACAGACCTATGCTATTCCCTTTTGCTGTAAGAGACAGAGCTAGGATATGGTTGGACTCACAACCTAAAGAAAGCCTGAACTCTTGGGAAAAGCTAGTCAATGCCTTCTTGGCAAAGTTCTTTCCACCTTAAAAATTGAGTAAGCTTAGAGTGGAAGTCCAAACCTTCAGACAGAAGGAAGGAGAATCCCTCTATGAAGCTTGGCAAAGATACAAACAATTGATCAGAAAGTGTCCCTCTGACATGCTTTCTGAATGGAGCATCATACGTATTTTCTATGATGGTCTGTCTGAACTGTCCAAGATGTCATTGGATAGCTCTGCTGGAGGATCTCTTCATCTGAAGAAGACGCCTGCAGAAGCTCAAGAGCTCATTGAAATGGTTGCAAAAAACCAATTCATGTACACTTCTGAAAGAAATCCTGTGAACAATGGGACGAATCAGAAGAAAGGAGTTCTTGAGATTGACACTCTGAATGCCATACTGGCTCAGAACAAAATATTGACTCCGCAAGCCAATTTGATTTCTCAACGTCTGTCCGGAATGCAAGCTGCACCAGGCAGTATTAAGGATGCTTCATCTGAAGAAGAAGCTTATGATCCTGAGAACCCTTCAATGGAAGAGGTGAATTACATGGGAGAACCCTATGGAAACACTTATAATTCTTCATGGAGAAATCATCCAAATCTCTCGTGGAAGGATCAACAGAGACCTCAACAAGGTTTCAACAACAATAATGGTGAAAGAAACAGGTTTAGCAATGGCAAGCCTTTTTCATCATCTTCTCGGCAACAGACAGAGAATTCTAAGCAGAGCCACTCTGACTTAGCAACCATGGTCTCTGATCTAATCAAAACCACTCAAAGTTTCATGACTGAAATAAGGTCCTCCATTAGGAATTTGGAGGCACAAGTGGGTCAGCTGAGCAAGAAAATTACTGAACTCCCTCATAGTACTCTTCCAAGCAATACAGAAGAGAATCCAAAAGGAGAATGCAAGGCCATTAACATGACCTACATGGCAGAACTAGGAGAGGGGGGAGAGGCAGTGAACGCCACTGAGGAAAACCTCAATGGACGTCCACTGGCCTCCAATAAGTTTCCTAATGAGGAACCATGGGAATCTGAGGCTCACACTGAGACCATAGAGATTCCATTGGATTTACTTCTGCCATTCATGAGCTCTGATGAGTATTCTTCCTCTGAAGAGGATGAGTATGTCACTGAAGAGCAAGTTGCTAAATACCTTGGAGCAATCATGAAGCTAAATGACAAGTTATTTGGTAATGAGACTTGGGAGGATGAACCCCCTTTGCTCACCAAAGAACTGGATGACTTGTCTAGGCAGAGATTACCTCAAAAGAGACAGGATCCTGGGAAGTTTTCAATACCTTGTACCATAGGCACCATGACCTTTAAGAAGGCTCTGTGTGACCTAGGGTCAAGCATAAACCTCATGCCTCTCTATGTAATGGAGAAGCTAGGGATCTTTGAGGTACAAGCTGCAAGAATCTCACTAGATATGGCAGACAATTCAAGAAAACAAGCTTATAGACTTGTAGAGGATGTTCTGGTAAAGATTGAAGACCATTACATCCCTGCTGATTTCATAGTCCTAGAGACTGGGAAGTGCATGGATGAATCCATCATCCTTGGAAAACCCTTCCTAGCCACAGCAAAGGATGTGATTGATGTTGACAGAAGAGAATTGATCATTCAAGTGAATGAAGAATCCTTTACGTTTAAGGCTCAAGGATATCCGTCTGTAACCATGGAGAGGAAGCATGAAGAGCTTCTCTCAAAACAGAGTCAAACAGAGCCCCCACAGTCAAACTCTAAGTTTCGTGTTGGGAGGCCACAACCAAATTCTAAGTTTGGTGTTGAACCCCCACATTCAAACTCTAAGTTTGGTGTTGGGAGGTTCCAACATTGCTCTGAGCATCTCTGAGGCTCCATGAGAGCCCACTGTCAAGCTACTGACATTAAAGAAGCGCTTGTTGGGAGGCAACCCAATGTTATATTTGTCTATTTCCATTTGTTATTTTATGTTTTCTGTAGGTTGATGATCATGGAAAGTCACAAAATCAATTGAAAAAGCAAAAATAGAATGAAAAACAGAAAGAAAAATAGCACACCCTGGAGGAAGAACCTGCTGGCATTTAAATGCCAGTAAGGGCAGCAAATGGGCGTTTAACGCCCAGCCTGGCACCATTCTGGGCGTTTAACGCCAGAAAGGGGCACTAGACTGGCGTTAAATGGCAGGAAAGGGCAAGAAGCTGGCGTTAAACGCCAGAAATGGGCACCAGCCCGGCGTTTAACGCCAGAATTGGCATAGAGAGCATTTTTGCTCGCCACTTGGTGCAGGGATGACTTTTCCTTTACACCTCAGGATCTGTGGACCCCACAGGATCCCCACCTACCCCACCACCCTCTCTCTTCTTCACCCATTCACCAATCAATTCAAACCACTTTCCCTCCCAAACCCACCCTCCCATAGCCGAACCCTACCTCTCTCCACCCCTATATAAACTCATCTTCACTCCTTCATTTTCACACACCCTAAACACTACTTCTCCCCCTTTGGCCAAACCACAAAGCCATCTCCATCTCCTCTATTTCTTCTTCTTCTACTCTCTTCTTTCTTCTTTTGCTCGAGGACCAGCAAACCTTTTAAGTTTGGTGTCGTAAAAGCATTGCTTTTTGTTTTTCCATAACCATTTATGGCACCTAAGGCCGGAGAAACCTCTAGAAAGAGGAAAGGGAAGGCAAAAGCTTCCTCCTCCGAGTCATGGGAGATGGAGAGATTCATCTCAAGGGTGCATCAAGACCACTTCTATGAAGTTGTGGCCTTGAAGAAGGTGATCCCCGAGGTCCCTTTCAAACTCAAAAAGGGTCAACTTTGATCAAAGGTTGGACCAAGTCCTCATGGATACCACTAAGAAAAAGATGGAGCAAACAAGAGATCCCACTCATGGACATGAGAAAATTCCTCATCATGAAATCCCTGAGATACCTCAAGGGATGCACTTTCCTCCACAAAACTATTGGGAGCAAATCAACACCTCCCTTAGAGAATTGAGTTCCAACATGGAACAACTAAGGGTGGAGCACCAAGAACATTCCATCCTCCTCCATGAAATTAGAGAAGATCAAAGAATCATGAGAGAGGAACAACAAAGGCAAGGAAGAGACATTGAGGAGCTCAAGCACTCCATAAGATCTTCAAGAGGAAGAACAAGCTGTCATCACTAAGGTGGACCCGTTCTTTAATCTCCTTGTTCTCTATTTTACCGTTTTTCGAATTTCATGCTTATGTTTATCTATGTTTGTGTCTCATGATCATTAGTGTCTTAGTATCTATGCCTTAAAGTTATGGATGTCCTATGAATCCATCACCTTTCTTAAATAAAAAATGTTCTTAATTGAAAAAGAGAAGAATTGCATGAATTTTGAATTTTATAATAGATTAATTATTTTGATGTGGTGGCAATACTTTTGTTTTCTGAATGTATGCTTAAACAGTGCATATGTCTTTTGAATTTGTTGTTCATGAATGGTTGGCTCTTGAAAGAATGATGAAAAAGGAGACATGTTACTGAGGATCTGAAAAATCATAAAAATGATTCTTGAAGCAAGAAAAAGCAGTGAATCTTAAAAAAAAAAAAAAGAAAAAAGAGAGAAAAAAGAAAAAAAAAGAAAAAGAAAAATAAAAAGAAAAAAAAAATAAATAATAAAGTTGTGATCCAAGGCAAAAAGAGTGTGCTTAAGAACCCTGGACACCTCTAGTTGGGGACTCTAGCAAAGCTGAGTCACAATCTGAAAAGGTTCACCCAATTATGTGTCTGTGACATGTATGTATCCGGTGGTAATACTGGAAGACAAAGTGCTTTGGGCCACGACCAAGACTCATAAAGTAGCTGTGTTCAAGAATCATCATACTTAACTAGGAGAATCAATAACACTATCTGGATTCTGAGTTCCTATAGAAGCCAATCATCCTGAATTTCAAAGGATAGAGTGAGATGCCAAAACTATTCAGAGGCAAAAAGCTAAAAGCCCCGCTCATCTAATTAATAGTGATCTTCATAGATGTTTTTGGAATTCATTGCATATTCTCTTCTCTTTATCTTATTTGATTTTCAGTTGCTTGGGGACAAGCAACAATTTAATTTTTGGTGTTGTGATGAGCGGATAATTTATACGCATTTTGGCATTGTTTTTTGTATGTTTTTAGTATGTTTTAGTTAGTTTTTAATATATTTTTATTAGTTTTTAGTTAAAATTCACTTTTCTAGACTTTACTATGAGTTCGTGTGTTTTTCTATGATTTCAGGTATTTTTTGGCTGAAATTAAGGGACCTGAGCAAAAATCTGATTCAGAGGCTGAAAAGGACTGCAGATGCTGTTGGATTCTGACCTCCCTGCACTCAAAGTAGATTTTCTGGAGCTACCGAAGCCCAATTGGCGCGATCTCAACGGCTTTGGAAAGTAGACATCATGGGCTTTCCAGCAATGTTTAATACTCCATACTTTGCTCGAGATTTGATGGCCCAAACCGCCGTTCCAAATCAGCTCAAAACTACCCGGCGTTAAACGCCGGAACTGGCACAAGAATGGGAGTTAAGCGCCCAAACTGGCACAAAAGCTGGCGTTTAACTCCAAGAAAAGTCTCTACACATGAAAGCTTCAATGCTCAGCCCAAGCACACACCAAGTGGGCCCGGAAGTGGATTTTTATGTCATTTTCTCATTTCTGTAAACCCTAGGCTACTAGTTCTCTACAAATAGGACCTTTTGCTATTGTATTTGATATCTTTTGATCACTTTAGATCTCTAGATCATCTTTTGATCATGTTTTTATGATTGAACCCTCTTTGGGAGGCTGGCCATTCGGCCATGCCTAGACCTTGTTCTTATGTATTTTCAACGGTGGAGTTTCTACACACCATAGATTAAGTGTGGAGCTCTGCTGTACCTCGATTAATGCAATTACTATGTTCTTCTATTCAATTCAGCTTATTCTTATTCAAAGATATTCATTCGCACTCAAGAACTTGATGAATGTGATGATTATGTGACGCTCATCATCATTCTCAGTTATGAACGCTGCCTGACAACCACTCCCGTTCTAAAAGCAACAAGGCTTGAATGTTTATCTCTTGGATTCCTTAATCGGAATCTTCGTGGTATAAGCTAGAATTGATGGCGGCATTCAAGAGAATCCAGAAGGTCTAAACTTGTCTGGTATTCTGAGTAGGATTCAATGATTGAATGACTGTGACGAGCTTCAAACTCCTAAAGGCTGGGCGTTAGTGACAGACGCAAAGAATCAATGGATTCTATTCCAACCTGATTAAGAACCAGATGATTAGCCATGCCGTGACAGGGTGCGTTGAACATTTTCACTGAGAGGACGGACTGTAGCCACTAACAACGGTGATGCCCAACATACAGCTTGCCATGGAAAGGAGTAAGAAGGATTGGATGAGACAGTAGGAAAGCAGAGAGACGGAAGGGACAAAGCATCTCCATACGCTTATCTGAAATTCTCACCAATGAATTACATAAGTATCTCTATCCTTGTTTTATGCTTTATTCATAAATCACCCATAACCATTTGAATCTGCCTGACTGAGATTTACAAGATGACCATAGCTTGCTTCATACCAACAATCTCTGTGGGATCGACCCTTACTCGCGTAAGGTTTATTACTTGGACGACCCAGTGCACTTGCTGGTTAGTTGTGCGAAGTTGTGATAAAGAGTTGAGATTACAATTGAGCGTACCATGTTGATGGCGCCATTGATGATCACAATTTCGTGCAATTATTCTCTTTTTCAATTAAGAACATTTTTCATTCAAGAAAGGTGATGGATTCATAGGACATTCATAACTTTAAGGCATAGACGCTAAGACACTAATGATCATAAGACACAAACATAGATAAACATAAGCATAAAAATTCGAAAAATAGGAAAATAAAGAACAAGGAGATTAAAGAACGGGTCCACCTTAGTGATGGCGGCTTGTTCTTCCTCTTGAAGATTGATGAGCGGATAATTTATACGCTTTTTGGCATTGTTTTTAGGTAGTTTTTAGTAAGTTCAAGCTACTTTTAGGGATGTTTTTATTAGTTTTTATGTTAAATTCACATTTCTGGACTTTACTATGAGTTTGTGTGTTTTTCTGTGATTTCAGGTAATTTCTGGCTGAAATTGAGGGACTTGAGCAAAACTCTGAAAAAAGGCTGACAAAAGGACTGCTGATGCTGTTGGAATCTGACCTCCCTGCACTCGAAATGGATTTTCTCGAGCTACAGAACTTTAATTGGCGCGCTCTCAACGGCGTTGGAAAGTAGACATCCAGGGCTTTCCAGCAATATATAACAGTCCATACTTTATTCGGAAATTGACGACGTAACTTGGCGTTGAACGCCAAGTTCATGCTGCTGTCTGGAGTTAAACGCCAGAAAAACGTCATGATCCGGAGTTGAACGCCCAAAACACGTCATAACTCGGAGTTCAACTCCAAGAGAAGCCTCAGCTCGTGGATTGATCAAGCTCAGCCCAAGCATACACCAAGTGGTCCCCGGAAGTGGATTTATGCATCAATTACTTACTCATGTAAACCCTAGGAGCTAGTTTATTATAAATAGGACATTTAACTATTGTATTAGACATCTTTTGATCACTTTAGATCTAAAGAGCATCTTGGGACGATTAGTTCTCAGATCATGGGGGCTGGCCATTCGGCCATGCCTGAACCTTTTACTTATGTATTTTCAACGGTGGAGTTTCTGCACACCATAGATTAAGGGTGTGAGCTCTGCTGTACCTCAAGTATTAATGCAATTCTATTTCTTTATTCAAATCTCTCTTTTCTTATTCCAAGATATTCATTCGCACCCAGAACATGATGAATGTGATGATTATGTGACGCTCATCATC